>NW_027419023.1:0-54882 GCF_009905375.1 Apium graveolens
AGAATTTATACCAAAATATTTTAGTGTGAAAAATTGGATGAAAAATAAACTATCAAAAAAATTATTTCGATATTTCTAAAATTTGATTTGAGTTAATCCAAGTTTTTCACTTTACCAGAGGAGCAAAATTTTATAAAAATATATGTTCAGAGAGCTTCGGGCCTTTTTAAATATGACTTTCTTAAGATCGAATCAGACGAGTTTTTCAAATTTTTATGGTTTATATTCAACACTAATTATAATTATTTTAATATATCTTTTATCAATATTAAGTACCTTATTTACAATATTGATTCGATAATAATTAGTCGATTTAGTTGTTATAATTGGACTTTAAATTGGATCCTGGATAATTGTTCATTGTTTTTATCGAATTGTTTAAACTTAATTTTTTTCTGAAATACTAGGTGTTGTGGGGAGGCCAAAAAGATAAAACAATTTTTTTTCATATTCACTATAACATATTTTCTTATTTTATTAATGTTTTGTATTTTTTAAAAAAGACATATCAATATTCATTAATCTTGATATTTATATATTTTATATAAGTTACTTTATAATTCAATATTAAGTATTTAATTTGTACAATTATTTTGCAAACATAAATATTTTTATTATGATTAATTAAGTTTTATTTTTTACAATATTGTATTTTCCTTGTAAATTTGAGTAAGTAGATTTGAGAATAATGTGTTTTTTTATCATAACAATTTATGAGTTCATGTTCTTTATTTTATCCTTAAAATGACGTCTCAATAATGTGTTTAACATATTTTATTAGCAAGAAATCATAAAAACTAATTTACACTAATTGATATCATTTCAATTTAAATAAATATTGACTTTACTATCAATAATTCATATAAATTTCAAAAATTGATTGTTCAACCGTGTTAGTTTAACAAGATAATATCATTCAACAAAATAAAATATACATGTTTAAATTATTTAATCTCCATTAATTTATTTTGTAACTTTTACCTAAAATTATGAAAAGCCCTTTATAATAGAAAAAAGTTAAATCATATATAAATAAAATTTACTTTGTTAGAAATACACAATATTATGCAATTTTTTGTGAGCATAGTTTGTACTCTTGTAATGTATCATCCCAATTGTTCTTCTAGTCAAAACTTGCTTCAATTCTTCTTCTTGCTGTTCAAGGCTTGCTTCTTCTCAGAGTTGTCACAATTATAGCACTTGACCTTTGACTTGTAATTTTCCTTGACTCCTTGCGATCATTTTTCCTTTAATTCCTCTTATCAGGGTAAAGTTCGAGTAACTACAGCCTTTCTTTCAAAACATTTTTTTGAAGTCTATATAGCCCATATTTCTAAACTTTTAACTAAAAGAGTATCAATTTGTAGGATATCTTCATCATTACCATGATCAATTTCAGTTCTTGAATAATTTTGTAAGTCATCACGAGTATTTGAGACTCAGTGTCAAACTATACAATCATGGCCTTTCATTTGAAATGACTCTTTCTTTCAAATTTTTCTCTTGTTTTTCCTCTACCCTCAAAGAACATGTCTTGTCCCATTTCGTCTTACTTTTCTACTCCATGTGCGGTTCAATTAGTTTCAGAATTCCATATATCTCAACTAGAGATGTATCTTCAAGATCATAGTTATCCCTTATTGGTATAACTTTCAAGTCACACTTTTGAGGGATTGCAAGAGAACCTTGAAGTTTGAATCTGTTGGATCATACTCTATGTCAACAAGTGACAAATCATTCAACAATTTCTCAATTATATCATAGATTTCAAACAAAGATCATCAACTTTTGAGTCAAAGTGCTCATACCGGTGATAGAGCATTGTCCTTCGAATCTTCTTGAAAGGCGTTGTGCTTTACACTTAACCACCAAAGTGTCTCAATTTCATTGATAGTTTGCATCAATAAACCTAGGGAAATCACACTGTCTAGATTTTTATGCAAAAATGTCCGACTTTTGCCTTTTTCTTGACCATAATAGTAACAACCAATTTCATGGGCTAATGAGGTCCATCATAAATCCCTTCGAGTATTCACGATCTGTTACGAGCAGACATATAGTCTTCTCCACTTTACAGAAAGGGTATTTATTAATTTCAAGATTGGGGAAACTTGAGGGTTTCATATCTGCTCATATTGTTGTTGATTTGGTTTATGGCTAATGCTGACCGCACATTTTGTTGAGGTTTCGTTATCTGCCATTAATGGTTATTTTCTGGATCTTAAGTGATTTTATATAAACACCAAGATTTGATATCAATTTTAGGCCTTTAATTCCTATAGGGGGTCAATATAATTATAACAATCAAATCCAATTATGTACTTATAATGAATAATAGTTTTTATATTATTGAATATAAACTTATTACAAAATTCTCTAGCTCAACATGAGCAAATATCTTGAGAGCTTGTAGGTTATTTTATGATAAATAAATTCACGAGTGTTAACCTAATTTATGCTTATATACTGCACACTTACACAATCAATATAAACGATAAAATCAATAAGGAATCCTAATACATATGCTATAATATCAAAAAATGCTAATATGAACAATGTTGATGAGAAGTATTCATCAATAATAGTGATAGGTCATTTTTGTTAAACTCTCATATGAAATACTAATGGAAAAAATGAGATAGTTATATACTAATATAATCATCTTTTGACACCAATTTTTTTGAAGTTTTATAAGCCATTTTTTAACTATGTTTATGATTTTAAGGTTTAAGAAATCAAATACCATTACTCAGCTATCATATCACACATTACTATTCTCTTATAGAGGAACTAAAATAAATTGGGGATATTTTGATAAATTTTTTCGAGAAAACCTTACCATTTAGCAATATCATTATATATCATTAAGCGTCAAGGTGTGCTCGAATGATGATCCATTGGTACATCAAGCATTTTCTAGGTGTTGGTGATATTGATGACAAAGTTGTTCTCAGAGAAGGACAAGTTATTAATTTTGATTATCTGGAAAGTATTTTTATATATTTCTACAATTTTAACATAGCGTTATTATATAATTTTTTGTGCGAAAATTCACAACGACAATATCTAATTGTGTTTATAATACATAAGTTGTATTACATAAAATGTGATCATATATTACTGATTGTGGAAACTACAATAATTATTGAATTCACTTTATATGTGAAATATATCTGACCCGCCTAACCCTCCTAAAAAGAGTCTTATATATTATTTTTTATATATAAATAAGAAGTCATGAGTTGCTTACACAATGAGAGCAAAAAAGGTGATGAAACAAATTGAACAAGAGATTTTGTACTGCTTCCATTCAACTTTATGTGGTCTGAGAGAATCACTTGATCTAATTATCGAGGTAAAGACTTGATAACGTAATAGCAAGGCACACTCCCCTTGCAAAACAACTAGTTAAATGCTTTGTCTTATACACAGCTTAAGCAAAACACTGAAATACTTTTTTTTTGATTATGTATTCTTTGTGTGATGCATAGAAAGTAGAAACATGTTGAAACCTTTATTTGTAGATACAAGGTAAATATTACACACCAGTTCAGTTATAGATGATTTAAGAATTACAAGTTTAATGATTTTAATTGTAGTCGATTTTTATTTCATCATCTAATTGCTATAGAATTTTAAGAATCGGATTATTCTGTGCTCATCTCTGTTTTACAAATTTTGATATTGTGTGACTATACGTTCATATCACATGTTTGTTGTGGAGGCCTGGGGGCTGAAAAACTGCACGGAGAAAGATGAATGCTTTAGTCATATTAGTCATATGTTAATACGGTTATGGTACCTGCGTACATTGATAGTTCAGAAGTTATTATAAGGGTATAGAATGATACAACTGGATCTTATGGCTTGGACTTAATAAAGTAGCATGAAAGAATTTGTGGATAGATCATGTTAGAAATCTAAATGAGGTATATTGTAATTTCTTATATTCAATGTTATAGATTTTGTTACATCTACATATTGACCAAAGACAAGATTAATAGTAAAATATGTTAGTTCCTCAATTCTCTTTGAGAAGCTTTAACAAAACTATGTCAAATTCATAATATGAGCCATAACCTTGTATCCTACTTCCGTTAGCTAAGACCACACAATCACTCATAAACCAGACAAGTATAAATATTTTCTCTATTTACCTCTTACTAGTCATTTCGAAGAACAATGAAATATTTATAAATATTCTACTATAAACTTACACGTGTTTACTGTAGTTGCAAGTGATAGGTTGTCTTACTGGTATGGAGATGATTCTTATTGGTTACTTGGTACAACTTGGACGTGGGGTTGATGCTGCTTCTGCATACTTGGAGAACATCATGCTAATGATTCCATCCTGAATTACCCATTAGTGATTGCAACAACTATTTCTAAATCATTTTATGCTAAATACTATATAAAAAACATGCTTCATTTGAGGTGGTCTATATTAGAGTACTATATCTTAAACACTGCTTCTTGCATTGATTTGCAGGTTTCTTGTTGACTTATTTATATGTAAATTTATCAAATTTAAATGAGTATTTAAAGTTGTTGTTAGGACTTGGTTTTAGTGGAACAAGTCTTGAATTTTGGTGTGACTAATTCTATTGAAATATAAATTGTTAGTTTCTTGATGGATTATCTAGGTACAAGAAGATAAATCCAATTAGAAGTTATTTTGCTTGCTTAAATAGCAATAATAACTCTTGACTTACAAAGTGAGAATATTATAGGTTCTATGAGCAAAAGAAAATAAAATTTTGGTAGAATAGAAAGCGAATAAGCCACATTGGGAACATAATAATATAATTTAATTGACTATTCTATTTCAACTAAAAAAGATAATTGTTCATTTCACTTAAAGATAAATATTTAATAATTTAAATAAAAATAAATTAAATAGTGTTAGGGTGGCTTAAATAATTTACATATTTAGAATTTGGATCAAATCAGTTTTCTAAAAAAATAATGAATTTGGAATTTATACAAAATTTTGAGGCCAAGAATTGGGCAAATTACAGCAGGGTCCCAGTTAGATATAGGTAAAAACTTAATTTATTATTTTCGTTTCTTCAAAAAATAATGTACATTGTTAAATTTGCTTTAAATATATTAAAGATGTGTAGAATTTTATCCGATTTAGAATTTATACAAAAAAATTTAGTGTGAAAATTTGGATGAAAAATAAACTATCAAAAAAATTATTTCGATATTTTAAAATTCCGAATTTGGGCTAATCCAAGTTTTTTCTCTTTAGGGAGAAGCAAAGTTTTATAATAAAATATATGTTGAGAATGCTTGGGGCATTTTTAAATTGACTTTCTTAAGATCGACATCAGACGAGTTTTTCAAATTTTTTATGGTTATATTTACCACTAAATAATGTATTTTATAATCATTATCAATATTAAGTACCTTATTTACAAATATTGATTCAATAATAATAAGTCAATATAGTTGTTATATAATTGGACTTTAAATTGGATCCTCGATAATTGTTTAGTTTGGCTTTCTGCATGAGCAACAAAGTGTCCGATTTCATCACAATTATAGCACTTGATTGTAATTTTCCCATACCTTTACTCGTTGTCATCATTCTTCCTTTAATTCCTCTTATCACGGTAAAGTTGGAGGAACTCCAGCCTTTTTTTCAAAAACATTTTTTTTAAAGTCTATATAGACCATATTTCTAAACTTTTTAACTAAAAGAGCATCAATTTGTAGGATATCTTCATCATTCCATGATCAATTTCAGTTCCTTAATAATTTAGTAAGTCATCATGACTATTTGAGACTTAGTGTCAGACTATACAATGATGGCCTTTCATTTTGAAATGGCTCTTCTTGCAAATTTCTCTCTTGTTTTCTTCCTCTATCCTGAGAGAAACATGTCCTGTCCCATTTGGTCTTACCTTTCTACTCCATCTCCAGTTCATTAGTTTGAGAATTCTATATATGTGAACTAGAGATGTGTCTTCAAGATCATAGTTATCCCTTATTGATATAAATTTCAAGTCACACTTTTGAGGAAGTGCAAGAAGAACCTTCAAGTTTGAATCTGCTCAATCATACTCTATGTCAACAAGTCACAAATCATTCAACAATTTCTGAAATCTATCATAGATTTCAAAAAAAGACTCATCAACTTTTGAGTCAAAGTGCTCATACTGGTGATTGAGTATTCTCCTTGGAATCTTTTTGATATCCGTTGTGCCTTACACTTAACCACTAAGTGTGTCAATAGTCATGTGGACTTTACATAAATGATATTCATTAATTTTCAAGATTAGAAATTTGAGGGTTTCATATCTGCTCATATTGTTGTTGATTTGGTTATGGCTAATGGCCGGTGACCGCACATTTAGTTGAGTTTCATTATCTGCGATTAATAATTATTTTCTCGATCTTAAAGTGATTTTATATAAACACCAAGCTTTGATATCAATTTTTAGGCCTTTAATTACCTATAGAGGGGGTCAATATAATTACAACAATCAAATCCAATTATGTACTCAATAATGAAGAATAGTTTTTACATTATTGAATAAAAACTTATTACAAAATTCCCTAGCTCTACATGAGCAAATATCTTGAGAGCTTGTAGGTTATGCCTATGATAAAATAAATGCACAAGTGTTAACCTACTAGTGTTAACCTAATTTGTGCTTCTATACTGCACACTTACACAATCAATATAAAGATAAATCAATAAGGAATCCTAATACATATGCTATAATATCAAAAAATACTAATATGAACAATATTGATGAGAAGTATTCATCAATAAATAGTGATGAGGTCATTTTTGTTAAACTCTCATATGAAATACTAATGGAAAAATGTGATAGTTATTTACTAATATCATCAACTTTTGACACCATTTTTTTTGAAGTTTTATAAACCATTTTTTAATTTTCAGGAAATCAGAACTCAATTCCTACCACATGGGTAGGTTCCGCCTTTGGGCACAAATTGAGGTATGTTCTAGGATTTGATAAACATTGAATTTAAATTTTGATCTCCTTTTTTAATATTTTTTCTTGGAATTTGGTGATCTTATTATTTTTTTATATTTTCTTAAAATATTTGCAAGAAATGTTTATTCAAATAACTAATTTGGATTAAAATTACTCAAAGAACTATAAAAAATGGTGAGTACAAAATATAAGTAATGTAAATGACATTTAAATAATTTTAATTTATTTTTGTAAGCATTAATTATTTGTCGAAAACATATTTTCATTATAAAATTTTCTCAACTGAAGTTAGAAACTTATAATTTTCTGCTTAAATCATTACTTTGCACGATTATTAAAATATTTTCTAACACTAATATATCGGTAGATTCAAATCATAACTAAAAAATTACAAAGTTGGTATGAAATTTAAGTAGTCATTTTCTACTATTTGTTATATAGAAAAAATGCTTATTGGGCCATAATAGTCATTTCATACCAAAGTCAATATAAATGATGAATTACCACTTAATTTATTTCTTAATTTATAAAATTAAGTCATTTTTAGTTAAGTTTTTTATAAAAATTCTTACCACTTAATTTATAGAATCTCATTTTATTTACAATACAAAATAATTATATGTGCACATTTTTAATTTAATATATATTTACTTTATCACTAGAATTTAAAAATAGGTGTAGTTATGTTGTGTATATTTATTAGTACGTGTTATGTGTATTTGAAAAACTCAGTCAAACACTACATGTTAACAAAGAGATAATGTTTGTCTAAATTTGTGATCACGTACCCACTAACCCTTTGAATCTGAGTATTAGTCATTTTATCTCTGTATAACATTTTCTCTTTTCAAGTACGTTCTATTTCCTATATTTTTACTTATGTATTTTACATGTTTATTACATACTTCTATATATATATATAATTAAATTACATTTTTGTGAACTAATGTATGACTATTATAATTCACTTGTTATTAGTTTATTTTATTATTTAGTTCCATGGTTATGTGTATAACACTATAGTTTACTTAATTTAATCATTTAGTTTGATGTTGATTATTAAATGTTTTAGTTAATAATCACCATTTTTTTGTAAATATTTAATGCATGAATTTATGTTTATAATTACCTGTTTTGTGCATGCATAATAATTCATATGTTATATGTTAAATATATGTTTGATTTAGATATGCATTTAGATTACTACACCAATTAAATATATGCTCATTTATTAAATTGATTATACTTATTTTGTATAATGATATTTTCACACGTAAGGTTATGAAAATTTTATACACCAATATTTATATTTTGTCCACTTGCATAATCATAAGAATATGTTACCTATTTTATTTATCTTTGTTATTTTATTTTAACGATTATATAGATAGTAAATATTAAATGTACATCTATTTTATTCTGAATTTAAATAGTTTACATATATTTGATTTATTATTATTATCTATAATGTATTTAAGTGTGAGTTTTTTTTATTTGTCCGGTACACTATTTTGAACTATTATATGAGAATGGTCGTATTTATATGTCAATATTAATTTATTTTGTTACTTGTAGTGACATTTAATTGTTATTATGGGTTAAGCTTTATAAAGTTAAAGTGTGGTTAGCTTAGTGGCATGTACATGTTAACATTATGATTATTGTATATGTCTAGGTTCATTTTGACAACATAATTTGGGAGATATTGCTATTAACGTAAGTTAACTCTTCACACTTTATTTATTTTAAAATCTTTTAAATATATTTGCATTCCTTTTGTTTTAAAATTTATGGATCAAGTACGTGTTTTACAAATAAGAATACCAAGTGAGCTTTGAACTTAAGCAATTAGTAATTGCGTATAGTTCCGGAACTTGATACCTTACTAGCTAGTGCTACTTATGATGCCTTCGGGAGCGCACACTCTATCATACCTTAGTAAGGGCGCATTATTGACAGAAATTATGAACTTTTGATACTGTGTCACCAGGTATTTGTGGCCTTATCGAGCTGTGGAATTTTATATCTTATGTCATATGGATTTTGGAAAATGATTTTTGGTTTATAAAATTATGATACTTGATCCACTAGTGTAGAAATGTTTTCTTGCTGGGCTCTTGGCTCATTACTCACAATTTTTCAGGTGCTTTGCTTTTGCGACATCTTAAAGGTGGATGCTTTGGAACAATATTTTAGTGATTATGTTTGTATTGGAGCTGCGTCTTCCCAAGATTTGCTTTATTTTCAGCTTAGATGATTTTATTTCTGTGTGGGATTTTAGAATTTTATGAAAAACTAGAAACTTATTCTTATTATGGATTTAATTTGGAGTTTTAGGTGAATATTTAAGTATAACTATTTTCTGAAAAGTTGGGGTATCACAAATTTCACTTTCTGAATAATTTTGTAAGCCATCATGAGTATTTGAGACTCAGTGTCAGACTATAAAATCATGGCCTTTCATTTTGAAATGGCTATTTCTTGCAAATTTCTCTCTTGTTTTTCCTCTTCCGTGAGAGAAACATGTCTTGTAGCATTTCGTCTTACTTTTCTACTCCATCTCCGGGTCATTAGTTTTCAGAATTCCATATATCTTAACTAGAGATGTGTCTTCAAGATCATAATTATCCCTTATTGATATAACTTTCAAGTCACACTTTTGAGGAAGTGCAAGAAGAACCTTCAAGTTTGAATGTGCTGGATCATACTCTATGTCAACAAGTGACAAATCATTCAACAATTTATGAAATCTATCATAGATTTCAAACAAAGACTCATCAACTTTTGAGTCAAAGTGCTCATACTGGTGATTGAGTATTGTCCTTCGAATCTTCTTCATAGCCCTTGTGCCTTACACTTAACCACCAAGGTTCCGCCTTTGGACAAAAGTTGAGGTATGTTCTGGGATTTGACAAACTTTGAATTTAAATTTTGATCTCCTTTTTTAATAGTTTTTCTCTGAATTTGGTGATCTTATTAGTTTTTTATATTTTCTTAAAATATTTGCAAGAAAAGAAATGTTTATTCAAATAACTGATTTGGATTAAAATTACTCAAAGAACTATAAAAAATGGGGAGTACAAAATATAAGTAATGTAAATGATAATAGTCATTTCATACCAAAGTCAATATAAATGATGAATTACTTAAAATCTTAGGCCAAACTTAGTAGAATATACTTCATCCTATAATACACTTTTTTGAACTTTGTTCATGTAAAATTAATAATTTTACATATCTTTTTAAAATAAATATTTTTTGAATTAAAGTTTAATATTAATAATTTTATTCAAAGAAGAAATTCTAGAAGTAATTTTTGTACGTATCCTCTTTATTCATCTTAAAAAAATAATGGAATTATATTTTGGTACATATTTGACAAAATAATGTTCTTTTTGCATTTCATACCCACCTTCTGAAAAGACCCAAAATTTGTTGGAAAACTTGTCTATTGAAAATTTTGAGTTACAAAACAAGTTTATAAATATAAGCATTGTTTTAAATAATAAATTTTTATTAAAATTGAAAATATTAAAAATATTCATTATAATTATGTTAAAGTACATATGGTCAAGTCAAACAACTTTTATACTTAGACACTATCAGTGGATTTCTTATTCAATTTCTTCCCAATTTAGATTTTTCCCAATCAACAGTGAATGAATATGGTATATGTAGTGTTACCCACAATATATTGTCATTTTACATGTTCAAATCAAATTGACTAAGAATAAAATAAAAATCAACAATCATATTATTGTTCATTTTAATTCCTATGTTTAAATAAACATAGCAATTAGTAAATATTTTTAAAAATTGTATTGTCAAAATTTGGTATGCTATCTTATACCTCTAGAAATTTAATTTGATTAAATATTGTCATGGTAATATTAATTTTTACATGACCAATAATATCTGAATTATTATTGTGAGAGGTTTGTAAGACTTGAATGTATGATAGTAGTACTTCTATTATTCTTATTACGGTTGTAGTAGTACAAATATTATTGTTTGTTGAGGTGAGTAGGGAATTAATATATAATTTCACTAAATAAAATTTAAAATTTTCGAGAAAATATCATTTTTAGTTAAGTTTTTTATACAAGTGCCTTCCCTTTCTCTTCATCAATATACCGTGTAAGGTTTCTTTGTTATACTTTAACTTTTACCATGCCAATATATATTATTAATATAAATGAAGATAGTACAAGTGGATCTATGTGGGGTGTGTTTTTTTTCCCTAATGTATATATGACAAACAACTCAAATATTACTCTTTGTTGACCTAATAAAACATGAAATTTACTTATATTTGGAGTTTCCCATCTCACGAAGCCTCGTCACTTTTTAACTTCATTTCACAACACACATGGTTGAAAATGAGATTTCTTACTTGATAGAGATGTAGGCTTTGTTTGGGAAATTTTATAGTGTTAGAAGAACTTATAGTTTCAATACATGAATAGGTAGGGTCACCATTTTCAGCCTCACTAGAACCCGTTGCTTAGTAACTTCTATAGATCCGTAACTATTTGAAAAGTATAGAGTTATGGTTTTTCTTTAATCCAGTAGTAATATTGTTGGCGGTGTCACTGGTGATGGTAATTTTACTAATCCAATTGGTGGCACTAGTAGTCGTAATCTTACGAGTGGAATTGGTGGTGGGATTGTTGGTGGTGAAGTTCGTGCTAACTTAAAAAGTATCATTGGTGGTAACTTTAATAATGACATAAGTGGTAGTAGCATTAGTGGTATAATGGGTAGTTTTAAAAGTGGGATTGGTGGCAGCATGACTAGCATCTTTAGTGGTTACATTGGTGGTACCAGAAACGATAATATTTGTAGTGGATTTGCTGGCATTGATGGTGCCATTGGTCCGGGTGCTCTTATTAGTGCAATTGGTGGCATTGAAAGCGGTAATCTTTGCAGGAGAATTGGTGGTGGTATTATTGGTGTTGGTGTTGAAGTTCGTGCTAGCTTAAGCAGTTCCATTTATGGCAAGTTTAATTATGGTATTACAGGTGGTAGCTTTGATGTTATATTGGTTAGTCTTATTAGTGGCATTGGTGGTGGCATTGGTGGTGCATTGGTGGTGGCATTGGTGGTAGCTTAGTGGTCGTATTGGTAGCTTAGTGGTGGTATTATTGGTGTTGGTGTTGAAGTTCGTGCTAGCTTAAGCAGTTCCATTTATGGCCAGATTAATTATGGTATTACAGGTGGTAGCATTGATGTTATATTGGTTAGTCTTAGTAGTGGCAATTTATGGTAGCATTGTTGGTAGCTTTAGTGGTAGTACTGGTTGTATATTAGGTAATATTAGTAGTTTATTTAGCTTCAGAGATGGTGGTTGTGACGCCCTCAAAACCCGAGTCAGAAGTTTGGGGTTCACAACACACATATTATATAAACCTGTATATGAAATATTATATGCAATTACCCTTATTTACGCAACCACGGATCACAACAGGTTAACTTATTACGTCATACCAAATCCCAACTAGTTTAACTTACAACTGAAAATGAAATCATTCTTACAAACTTGCATAACTCAAACTAGCTCGTTCCAACTTAACCCGGAATCCAAGATCGCATACTGGACTGGGGATCCTCGTTACCAATAATTTCCATTTTAACTGTAGAATGACTTAAATAGATTCACAAGGGTGAGCTAACTAGCTAGCAAATTATAATAACAATAACTGGGTGTTAACAATGATCAATTGAAATGATTCATAGGAATCAAGTTCCTTGTTAAGCAAATTATTAGAATTGGATATTTATTTTTAAGTTTAAAACCAAGGTTAGGCTGCAGATCAGTGACACACTAACCCGATTAAGGCACGTATCTCTGTTCTCTATACTGTATCCAAGGCACACATTGGCCTAATATGACCACCAATCAGGTCTGACCTCGAATATGTTCCATATTTAGAAACCTATCCAATTCTATAACAATTCAACATGATAAATATTGTAATTCAATAAAACAGAATCATAATTAACATTGATAAAACATTTATTTCAGAGCATAAAGAATTCATAAATATAACGAGAGTATATCAGGGTATGTATGAGGAATAACTTCCAGCCTATAGGAGAATCAGGTATTAGATGAATAATGGCTATACAAGGTTTAGTTCGCTATACCATATAATTGCTTTCGGGACCAGATTTTTAAAACTATCCAAAAAACGTTACTGTTGAAAGGTGATTTCATGTCTATTGCAAGGGATTTTAAAAACATGGCAACTGAATCAACAGAATTTCGCGGTCGTTATAAATACATGTTATTGCAATACATTATATAATCGTTACAATAGATCAGAGATTTGGGCCCAAAAGTTAGGCGGTCTTGTTCAAAACTTGTGAGCGGGCTTGCTGAAATTGTTTTCCCGGCTATAAATTAAATAATATAAAAAAACACAGACTGTCAAACAATCTCCACTGCGGCGAAAGATTAAATCTTTGCTGAAATATTTCTCTCAAACATTGAATATTAAATCTTTGTAAAGACTAAAGCTCCAAGAAGATTAAATCTCGGAAAAGATTAAACCTTGAACGGAATGTATTTTTTCCCCAAATCATCTTTCCTAAAGTTCTTTCAATTCAATAAATTTAATTTAGGAGAATATTAAATTTGGTCGATTATTGTTAATTATTGTTTAATTTACCTCCTTGCTTTTCTGTTTCTATGTTATTTTGTGTTTGGGATCTTTTATGGATTTTACACTATGTGTTAATTTGGGTTTATTTATTAAATCATGTTTATGTGTCAATCATGTCTTATTATCAGTTCTGAGTTGTATTGGGATTTTTTTAGAATGACAGTGGTATGAAATTTTAAGGTATCACTTGTCGTTGTAAAAGTAGAATTTGTATTTTGGACTTTTTGTTTGCTCCATGTTCTGATAGTTTGTTAATCTTTATAGAATGAAGTACTATAAAGAAGAAATTCAATACTTTCAGATGCTTTAATATATATTGACTCGTTAAATAAAAAACTTGTGTCCAATCGCCTAGGTCATATAAAGGTGTTTGTATAATTGTCTATTAAGAATCAATTAAGCAAGTGTTATTATAATTCACATCTTATAATTTTTTTTACTGGATTCATTTTAGAAAAAGATAAAAGAAAATTGTGAGAAGATGACCCGAGCTACGGGAAGTGAGAATAATTGTGTTGAAAGAAGAGATACCACAAGTGTCGATAACAAGAATAGTTCAAGGACGGAGAGGCGATATGTTATTAATACAAATAACGAAGAAAATGACATCTATAGTATTGGTGGAGGACATTGCTCTGCAACTATGACCTTGCTACCTACTACAGGGAAATGTATCAAGTTAGAAAAAGTGGAAAGGTTGCCATCTTTTATAACATGGATTCCCTTGGATAGGTAAAACATTTTGTGCTTTTTTTTGAAAACTCCTTATCATTTGGTGATAAGGAATTAAATTAAATTTCAATCTGAGATTCTCAGATTGTTATTTACGAATCCCGGTACCTGACTTTCTCTTTGCAGGGTGGTTTCTCCACAAACTTGGATCAAATCGACTCATCAAAAAAGCATCTTCTGCTCATGGTAAAATATCAGAGTCTAGAGGAACATCTCGATTTGGTCGCTTTGGCTTTCGCTCATAGTTATAAACAAAAATACCGAAACCACGACAAGACAAACAGGTATATTGTAATTATGGGACATGCATATATGATATTCCTTGTTATGGCCTCCACATCTATATGTCTTCCACTATGATTTAGTTGGATAGTACACACACATATGTTTTTTCCTATGGCTTTACATGGTTTTATTTCTGCTCGGGTAAGTTGTTTAAATTTATGTCAAATTTAACGTTTTGTTTGATATATGGTTATTTGATTAAGGTCGTGTCATATTTTACCCATTTTGCAAACTTTTTTTAATTATTATTTCACAATCACTAGGTCATAGTACCTATTAGGGAGGAGGAACGTAAGAATGTAGTCTTGTTCATGCATCAATACAAGTCACTAGATCCACATGGGTCGAACCCGGCTTTTTTCAAACATATTGAAATATTTTTAAAACATATGTTGTTCTATTTTGTCAGATTTCTTTGATACACGACATGGGCCAAGGGAACTAAATCATAGGCTTGTATGTCTTATTCCTAAGGTTAAACAACTAAAACATATGGCAGATCTTCGCCCTATCTATTTTTATAATGTTTTGATGCGCATACTGTCGAAGGTGGTGGTGAATAAGTTCAAACTATGTTTAATATAGACAATGTCTAACAAATAGAGCGCTTTTAATGAAGGGAGGCTATAAGCTCATAATACAATGATTGCATTTGAAGTCACAAGGGAAAAAAGGGTGTGGCTGGGTTAAGAATTGATATTTTAAGGCATAAGATAGGTTGGAATGGAGATTTATTGATATAACGATTAAACTTCTCTTTTACAACTTAAAAAACTTTGGTACACTTTATTTTCTCCTTTTTACCATGTACCAGATTCAAGTATCCGACACTAGAACTCAATTTGTTAATTATATAGATAAAAAGGATTTTAACATAGAATTGATTTGTTGAGAAATATGTATAAGTAAAACTAAATTGAACACAATGTGTCTCTCTAATTAATAACCACTCTTTAATTTTGATCAAATTTCTCCATTGCAAAGTACTACATTATAAAAAATTAGAGCCTCCATGTATTCAGACATACATGTATACAACACTCTATAATCCACCAGAATACCAGGAAGATTGTAATGTATCTATCATCTCTACTATTTTCTTATTTATTTTAAATTTAGATTAATTTTAATTTCCATATTGTTAACCATGTTTATTAGATTTAAGGTTTAAGAAATCAAATACCATTACTCAACTATCATATCACACATTACCATTCTCTTATAGAGGAACTTAAATAAATTGGGAGATATTTTGATAAAGTTTTTGGAGAAAACCTTACCATTTAGCCATATCATTATATATCATTAAGCGTCAAGGTCTGCTCCAAAGAATGATGATCCATTGGTACATCAAGCATTTTCTTGGTATTTGTGATATTGATGACAAAGTTGTTCTGAAAGAACGGAAAGTTATTAAGTTTTGATTATCTTGGAAAGTGTTTTTATATATTTCTACGAGATTACATAGCGTTATTATATAATTTTATGTGCAAAAATTCAGAAGCGACAATATCTGATAGTGGCTATAATACATAAGTTGTATTGCACAAAATGTGATAATATATTCTTAATTCTAGCAAACTACAATATTTATTGAATTCACTTTATATGTTGAAATGTATGTGACCCTCCTAACCCTCCTAAAATAGAGTCTTATATATTATTTTTATATATAAACAAGAAGTCATGAGTTGCTTATGTAATGAGAGCCAAAAAGGTGAAACAAATTGAACACGAGATTTTGTACTCGTTCCATTCAAACTTTTATCTGGTCTCAGGCATCACTTCATCTAATATTTGAGGAAAGACTTGATAACCTGATAGCAAGGCACACTCCCCTTGCAACAACAACAAGTTCAATGCTTTATTCTTATATGCAGCTTAAGCAAAACACTCAAAATATTTTTTGTTTGATTATGTATTCTTTGTGAGATGCATAGAAAGTAGAAACATGTTGAAACCATTATTTGTAGATACAATGTAAATATTACAAACTAGTTCAGTTTATAGATGATTTAAGAATTACAAGTGCAATAATTTTAATTGTAGTCGATTTTTATTTCATCATCTAATTGCTTACAGAATTTTAAGAATCGGATTATTCTGTGCTCATCTCTGTTTTACATTTTTGGATATTGTGTGACTATATGTTCATATCACAAGTTTGTTGTGGAGGCCTGAGGGCTGAAAAACTGCAGTGAGAAAGATGAACAGTTTAGTCATATTAGTCATATTGTTACTGCGGTTATGGTACGTGCGTACATTGATAGTTGAGAAGTTATTAGAAGGGCATAGAATGATACAACTGATCTTATGGCTTGACTTAATAAAGTAGCATGAAAGGATTCAAGGATAGATCATGTGAGAAATCTAAATGAGGTATATTGTAATTTCTTATATTCAACGTTATAGATTTTGTTGCCTCTACGTATTGACCAGAGACAAGATTAATAGTAAAATATGTTAGTTGCTCAATTCTCTTTGATAATCTTTAACAAAACTATGTCAAATTCATAATATGAGCCATAACCGTGTATCCTACTTCCTTTTGCTAAGACCATACAATCACTCATAAACGAGACAAGTTATAAATATTTTCTCTCTATTTACCTCTTACTAACCATTTCGAAAAACAATGAAATATTTACAAATATTTTACTATAAACTTACGGGTATTTTTTGTAGTTGCAAGTGATAGGGTGTCTTACTGGTATGGAGATCATTCTTAAGGATGTTGGTTACTTGGTACAACTTGGAAGTGGGGTTGCTGCTGCTTCTGCATACATGGAGAACAACATGCCAATGATTCCATCCTTTGAATACCCCAATAGTGATTACAACAACT
This sequence comes from Apium graveolens, assembly GCF_009905375.1. Classification (NCBI taxonomy): domain Eukaryota; kingdom Viridiplantae; phylum Streptophyta; class Magnoliopsida; order Apiales; family Apiaceae; genus Apium; species Apium graveolens. The sequence continues at coordinate 17,505 of NW_027419023.1, forward strand.
ATTACTATTTCTAAATCATTTTATGCTAAATACTATGTAAAAAACATGTTCCATGTGAGGTGGTCTACACTAGACTTACTATATCTTAAACATTGCTTCTTGCATTGATTTGCATGTTTCTTTGTTGACTTATTTTTATGTAAATTTTATCAAATTTAAATGAGTATTTAAAGTGTTGTTAGGACTTGATTTTAGTGGAACAAGTCTTGAATTTTGGTGTGACTAATTCTATTAAAAACATGAATTGTTAGTTTCTTTATGGATTATCTAGGTACAAGAAGATAAATCCAATTAGAAGTTATTTTGCTTGCTTAAATAGAATAATAACTCTTGACTTACAAAGTGAGAAATATTATAGGTTCTATTAGCAAACAAAAATAAATTTTGGTAGAATAGAAAGCCAATAAGTCACTAGTGGGAACATAATAATTATAATTAATTGACTAATTTATTTCAACTAAAAATGATAAATGTTCATTTCAACATAAAAGATAAATATTTAATAATTTAAATATAGATAATTAAATAGTGTTAAGGATGGCTTAATTAATTTACATATTTAGAATTTGGATCAAATCAATTTTTCTAAAAAATAATGAATTTGGATTTTATACAAAATTTTGAGGCCGAAGAATGGCGCAAATTACAGCACTTCTGAATTAGATATATGTAAAAAACTTAATTTTATTACTTTATTTCTTCGAAAAATAATGTACATTTGTTAAATTTTCTTTAAATATATTAAAGATGTGTAGAATTTTTTCCGATTAGAATTTTATCCCAAAATATTTTAGTATAAAAAATTGGATGAAAAATAAAACTATCAAAAAAATTATTTCTATATTTTTAAAATTTTGAATTTGAATAAATCCAAGTTTTTTCTCTTTTGGAGAGAATCAAATTTTTATAATAAAATATATGTTCATGCAGCTTCTGGCCTTTTTAAATATGACTTTCTTAAGATCGAATCAGATGAGTTTTTCAAATTTTTTATGGTTTATATTTAATACTAAATATAACGTGTTTTTATATATCATTTATCAATATTAAGTACCTTATTTACAAATATTGATTCAATAATAATTAGTCCTTTTAGTTGTTATATAATTGGACTTTAAATTGGATCCTCGATAATTGTTCATTGTTTTTATTGAATTGTTTAAATTTATATTTTTTGTAAAATACTAGGTGTTGTTGGGAGGCGATAAAGATAAAATAATTTTTTTCATATTCAGTATATAACATATTTTCTTATTCATTTATTAATGTAGTGTATTTTTTAGAAAAGACATATCAATATATAAAGATAAATTAAATTGTGTTAAGGGTGGCGTAATTAATTTAAATATTTAGAATTTGGATCAAATCAATTTTTCTAAAAAAATAATGAATCTGGATTTTATACAAAATTTTGAGGCCCAAGAATGGCACAAATTACGGCACGTCCGAATTAGATATATGTAAAAACTTAATTTTATTACTTTTCGTTTCTTCGAAAAATAATGTACATTTGTTTAGTTTTTTAAATATATTAAAGATGTGTAGAATTTTATCCGATTTAGAATTTTATCCCAAAATATTTTAGTGTAAAAAATTGGATGAAAAATAAAACTATCAAAACAATTATTTCGATATTTTTAAAATTCCGAATTTGAGTTAATCCAAGTTTTTTCTCTTTAGGAGAGAAGCAAAATTTATAATAAAATATATGCTGAGACAGCTTCTAGCCTTTTTAAATATGACTTTCTTAAGATCGAATCAGACGAGTTTTTCAAATTTTTTATGGTTTATATTTAACTCTAAATATAATTTATTTTAATATAGCCTTTATCAGTATTAAGTACCTTATTTACAAATATTGATTCAATAATAATTAGTCGATTTAGTTGTTATATAATTGGACTTTAAATTGGATCCTGGAAAATTGTTCATTATTTTTATCGAATTGTTTAAACTTATATTTTTTGTAAAATACTACGTGTTGTTGGGAGGTGATAAAGATAAAACAATTTTTTTTCATATTCAGTATATAACATATTTTCTTATTCATTTATTAATGTTGTGTATTTTTTTAGAAAAGACATATTAATATTCATTAATCTTTACATTTACATATTTTATATAAGTTACTTTATAATTCAATATTAAGTATTTAATTTGTACAATTTATTTTGCAAACATAAATATTTTTATGATGATTAATTAAGTTTTATTTTTTACAATATTATATTTTCCTTGTAAATTTGAGTAAGTAGATTTGAGAATAATGTGTTTTTTTTATCATAACAATTTATGAGTTCATGTTCTTTATTTTATCCTTAGAATGACGTCTCAATAATGTGTTTAACATATTTTATTAGCAAGAAAATCATAAAAACTAATTTACACTAATTGATATCTTTTCAATTTAAATAAATATTGACTTTACTATCAATATTTCATATAAATTTCCAAAAGTTGATTGTTCAACCGTGTTAGTTTAACAAGATAATATCATTGAACAAAATAAAATATACATGTTTAAATTATTTAATCTCCATTAATATATTTTGTAACTTTTACCTAAAATTATGAAAAGCCCTTTATAATAGAAAAAAGTCTAATCATATATAAAATAAAATTTACTTTGTTAGAAATACACAACATTATGCAATTTTTTGTGAGCATAGTTTGTACTCTTGTAATGTATCATCCCAATTGTTCTTCTGGTCAAAACTTGCTTCAATTCTTCTTCTTGCTGATCAAGGCTTGCTTCTTCTCAGAGTTTGGCTTTATGAATGAGCAGCAAAGTGTCGGACTTCATCACAATTATAGCACTTGATCTTTGACTTGTAATTTTCCCATACCTTGACTCCTTGCGATCATTTTTCCTTTAATTCCTCTTATCACGGTAAAGTTTGAGTAACTACAGCCTTTTTTTTAAAAACATTTTTTTTGAAGTCTATATACCCCATATTTCTAAACTTTTTAACTAAAAGAGTATCAATTTGTAGGATATCTTGATCATTACCATGATCAATTTCACTTCTTGAATAATTTTGTAAGTCATGAGGAATATTTGAGACTGAGTGTCAGACTTTACAATCATGGCCTTTCATTTTGAAATGACTCTTTCTTTCAAATTTTTCTCTTCTTTTTCCTCTCCCTTAGAGAAACATGTCTTGTCCCATTTCGTCTAAATTTTCTACCCCATCTGCGGTTCATTAGTTTCAGAATTCCATATATCTCAACTACAGATGTGTCTTCAAGATCATAGTTATCCCTTATTGATATAACATTCAAGTCACACTTTTGAGGGATTGCAAGAAGAACCTTCAAGTTTGAATCTGCTGGATCATACTCTATGTCAACAAGTGACAAATCATTCAACAATTTCTCAAATATATCATAGATTTCAAACAAAGACTCATCAACTTTTGAGTCAAAGTGCTCATACCGGTGATTGAGTATTGTCCTTCGAATCTTCTTGAAAGTCGTTGTGCCTTACACTTAACCACCAAAGTGTCTCAAATTTCCTTGGTTGTTTGGCATCCAATAAACCTAGGGAATATCACACTGTCTAGATTTTTATGCAAAAATGTCCGACTTTTGCATTTTTTTTCTTGACCACAATAGCAACAACCAGTTTCATGGGCTAATGAGGTCCATCATAAATCCCTTCGAGTATTCACGTGCAGACATTTAGTCTTCTCCACTTTAGTGAAAAGGTATTTATTAATTTTCAAGATTGGAAATTTGAGGGTTTCATATCTGCTCATATTGTTGTTGATTTGGTTTATGGCTAATGGTGACCGCACATTTTGTTGAGTTTCGTTATCTGCCATTAATGATTATTTTCTGGATCTTAAAGTGATTTTATATAAACACCAAGCTTTGATATCAATTTTTAGGCCTTTAATTACCTATAGAGGGGGTCAATATAATTATAACAATCAAATCCAATTATGTACTCAATAATGAATAATAGTTTTGATATTATTGAATAAAAACTTATTACAAAATTCTCTAGCTCAACATGAGCAAATATCTTGAGAGCTTGTAGGTTATTGTATGATAAAATAAATTTACTAGTGTTAACCTAATTTCTGCTTATATACTGCACACTTACACAATCAATATAAAGATAAAATCAATAAGGAATCCTAATACATATGAAATAATATCAAAAAAATAATAATATGAACAATGTTGATGAAAAGTATTCATCAATAAATAGTGATAAGGTCATTTTTGTTAAACTCTCATATGAAATACTAATGGAAAAAATGTGATCGTTATATACTAATATAATCATCTTTTGACACCAATTTATTTGAAGTTTTATAAGCCATTTTTTAACCATGTTTATTAGATTTAAGGTTTAAGAAATCAAATACCATTACTCAGCTATCATATCACACAATACTATTCTCTTATAGAGGAACTAAAATAAATTGGGGATATTTTCATAAAGTTTTTGGAGAAAACCTTACCATTTAGCAATATCATTATATATCATTAAGCGTCAAGGTCTGCTCCAAAGAATGATGATCCATTGGTACATCAAGCATTTTCTTGGTGTTGGTGATATTGATGACAAAGTTGTTCTCAGAGAACGACAAGTTATTAATTTTTGATTATCTTGGAAAGTGTTTTTATATATTTCTACGATTTAACATAACGTTATTATATGATTTTTTGTGCGAAAATTTACAAGCGATAATATCTAATAGTGTTTATAATACGTAAGTTGTATTACACAAAATGTGATCATATATTATTGATTCTAGAAAACTACAATAATTATTGAATTCACTTTATATGTTGAAATATATCTGACCCACCTAACCCTCCTAACAGAGAGTCTTATATATTATTTTTATATATAAATTAGAAGTCATAAGTTGCTTATGCAATGAGAGCCAAAAAAGGTGAAACAAATTGAACAGGAGATTTTGTACTGCTTCCATTCAACTTTTATGTGGTCTGAGAGCATCACTTGATCTAATTATCGAGGAAAGACTTGATAAGGTATTAGCAAGGCACACTCCCCTTACAAAACAACAAGTTAAATACTTTGTTCTTATATGCAGCTCAAGCAAAACACTGAAAATACTTTTTGTTTGATTGTGTATTCTTTGTGAGATGCATAGAAAGTAGAAACATGTTGAAACCTTTATTTGTAGATACAAGGTAAATATTACACACCACTTCAGTTTACAGATGATTTAAGAATTACAAGTTTAATGATTTTAATTGTAGTCGATTTTTATTTCATTATCTAATTGCTTACAGAATTTTAAGAATCAGATTATTCTGTGCTCATCTCTGTTTTACAATTTTTGATATTGTGTGACTATATGTTCATATCACATGTTTGTTGTGGAGGCTTGGGGGCTGAAAAACTGCATTGAGAAAGAGAAACGGTTTAGTCATATTAGTCATATTGTTACTACGGTTATGGTACCTGCGTACATTTATAGTTCAGAAGTTATTATAAGGGCATAGAATGATACAACTGCATCTTATGGCTATGGCTTGGACTTAATAAAGTAGCATGAAAGGATTCGAGGATATATCATGTTAGAAATCTAAATGAGGTATATTGTAATTTCTTATATTTAATGTTATAGATTTTGTTGCATCTACATTTTGACCAGAGACAAGATTAATAGTAAAATATGTTAGTTCCTCAATTCTCTTTGAGAAGCTTTAACAAAACTATGTCAAATGCATAATATGAGCCATAACCTTGTATCCTATTTCCGTTTGCTAAGACCACACAATCACTCATCAACAAGACAAGTTATAAATATTTTCTCTATTTACCTCTTACTAACCATTTCGAAGAACAATGAAATATTTATAAATATTCTACTATAAACTTACTTGCAAGTGATAGGTTGTCTTACTGGTAGCGAGATGATTCTTAAGGATATTGGTTACTTGGTACAACTTGGAAGTGGGGTTGCTACAGCTTGTGCATACTTGGAGAACACCATGCTAATGACTCCATCATGAATTACCCATTAGTGATTGCAACAACTATTTCTAAATCATTTTATGCTAAATACTATGTAAAAAAACATGATTCATGTGGGGTGGTCTATAGTAGAGTTACTATATCTTAAACACTGCTTCTTGCATTGATTTGCATGTTTCTTTGTTGACTTATTTATATGTAATTTTTATCAAATTTAAATGAGTATTTAAAGTGTTGTTAGGACTTGGTTTTAGTGGAACAAGTCTTGAATTTTGGTGTGACTAATTCTATTGAAAACATGAATTGTTAGTTTCTTGATGAATTATCTAGGTACAAGAAGATAAATCCAATTAGAAGTTATTTTGCTTGCTTAAATAACAATAATAACTCTTGACTTACAAAGTGAGAAATATTATAAGTTCTATGAGAAAATGAAAATAAAATTTTGGTAGAATACAAAACGAATAAGCCAGAGTGGGAACATAATAATTATAATTTAATTGGCTATTCTAATTCAACTAAAAAAGATAATTGTTCATTTCAACTTAAAAGATAAATATTTAATAATTTAAATAAAGATATATAAATAGTGTTAAGGGTGGAATAATTAATTTAAATATTTAGAATTTGGATCAAATCAATTTTTCTAAAAAAATAATCAATCTGGATTTTATACAAAATTTTGAGGCCCGAGAATGGCGCAAGTCCGAATTAGATATATGTAAAAAACTTAATTTTATTAATTTTCGTTTCTTCAAAAAATAATGTACATTTGTTAAATTTGCTTTAAATATATTAAAGATGTGTAAAATTTTATCTGATTTAGAATTTTATACCAAAATATTTTAGTGTGAAAAATTGGATGAAAAATAAACTATCAAAAAAATTATTTCGATATTTCTAAAATTTTGAATTTGAGTTAATCCAAGTTTTTTCACTTTACCAGAGGAGCAAAATTTTATAATAAAATATATGTTCAGAGAGCTTCGGGCCTTTTTAAATATGACTTTCTTAAGATCGAATCAGACGAGTTTTTCAAATTTTTATGGTTTATATTCAACACTAATTATAATTTATTTTAATATATCTTTTATCAATATTAAGTACCTTATTTACAAATATTGATTCGATAATAATTAGTCGATTTAGTTGTTATATAATTGGACTTTAAATTGGATCCTGGATAATTGTTCATTGTTTTTATCGAATTGTTTAAACTTAATTTTTTTCTGAAATACTAGGTGTTGTGGGGAGGCCAAAAAGATAAAACAATTTTTTTTCATATTCACTATATAACATATTTTCTTATTCATTTATTAATGTTTTGTATTTTTTTAAAAAAGACATATCAATATTCATTAATCTTGATATTTATATATTTTATATAAGTTACTTTATAATTCAATATTAAGTATTTAATTTGTACAATTTATTTTGCAAACATAAATATTTTTATTATGATTAATTAAGTTTTATTTTTTACAATATTGTATTTTCCTTGTAAATTTGAGTAAGTAGATTTGAGAATAATGTGTTTTTTTATCATAACAATTTATGAGTTCATGTTCTTTATTTTATCCTTAAAATGACGTCTCAATAATGTGTTTAACATATTTTATTAGCAAGAAAATCATAAAAACTAATTTACACTAATTGATATCATTTCAATTTAAATAAATATTGACTTTACTATCAATAATTCATATAAATTTCAAAAAATTGATTGTTCAACCGTGTTAGTTTAACAAGATAATATCATTCAACAAAATAAAATATACATGTTTAAATTATTTAATCTCCATTAATTTATTTTGTAACTTTTACCTAAAATTATGAAAAGCCCTTTATAATAGAAAAAAGTTAAATCATATATAAATAAAATTTACTTTGTTAGAAATACACAATATTATGCAATTTTTTGTGAGCATAGTTTGTACTCTTGTAATGTATCATCCCAATTGTTCTTCTAGTCAAAACTTGCTTCAATTCTTCTTCTTGCTGTTCAAGGCTTGCTTCTTCTCAGAGTTTGTCACAATTATAGCACTTGACCTTTGACTTGTAATTTTCCTTGACTCCTTGCGATCATTTTTCCTTTAATTCCTCTTATCAGGGTAAAGTTCGAGTAACTACAGCCTTTCTTTCAAAAACATTTTTTTGAAGTCTATATAGCCCATATTTCTAAACTTTTTAACTAAAAGAGTATCAATTTGTAGGATATCTTCATCATTACCATGATCAATTTAAGTTCTTGAATAATTTTGTAAGTCATCACGAGTATTTGAGACTCAGTGTCAAACTATACAATCATGGCCTTTCATTTTGAAATGACTCTTTCTTTCAAATTTTTCTCTTGTTTTTCCTCTACCCTCAAAGAAACATGTCTTGTCCCATTTCGTCTTACTTTTCTACTCCATGTGCGGTTCATTAGTTTCAGAATTCCATATATCTCAACTAGAGATGTATCTTCAAGATCATAGTTATCCCTTATTGGTATAACTTTCAAGTCACACTTTTGAGGGATTGCAAGAAGAACCTTGAAGTTTGAATCTGTTGGATCATACTCTATGTCAACAAGTGACAAATCATTCAACAATTTCTCAAATATATCATAGATTTCAAACAAAGACTCATCAACTTTTGAGTCAAAGTGCTCATACCGGTGATAGAGCATTGTCCTTCGAATCTTCTTGAAAGGCGTTGTGCTTTACACTTAACCACCAAAGTGTCTCAAATTTCCTTGATAGTTTTGCATCCAATAAACCTAGGGAAATCACACTGTCTAGATTTTTATGCAAAAATGTCCGACTTTTGCCTTTTTTCTTGACCATAATAGTAACAACCAATTTCATGGGCTAATGAGGTCCATCATAAATCCCTTCGAGTATTCACGATCTGTTACGAGCAGACATATAGTCTTCTCCACTTTACAGAAAGGGTATTTATTAATTTTCAAGATTGGAAACTTGAGGGTTTCATATCTGCTCATATTGTTGTTGATTTGGTTTATGGCTAATGCTGACCGCACATTTTGTTGAGTTTCGTTATCTGCCATTAATGGTTATTTTCTGGATCTTAAAGTGATTTTATATAAACACCAAGATTTGATATCAATTTTTAGGCCTTTAATTACCTATAGGGGGGTCAATATAATTATAACAATCAAATCCAATTATGTACTTAATAATGAATAATAGTTTTTATATTATTGAATATAAACTTATTACAAAATTCTCTAGCTCAACATGAGCAAATATCTTGAGAGCTTGTAGGTTATTTTATGATAAATAAATTCACGAGTGTTAACCTAATTTATGCTTATATACTGCACACTTACACAATCAATATAAAGATAAAATCAATAAGGAATCCTAATACATATGCTATAATATCAAAAAAATGCTAATATGAACAATGTTGATGAGAAGTATTCATCAATAAATAGTGATAAGGTCATTTTTGTTAAACTCTCATATGAAATACTAATGGAAAAAATGAGATAGTTATATACTAATATAATCATCTTTTGACACCAATTTTTTTGAAGTTTTATAAGCCATTTTTTAACTATGTTTATGAGTTTTAAGGTTTAAGAAATCAAATACCATTACTCAGCTATCATATCACACATTACTATTCTCTTATAGAGGAACTAAAATAAATTGGGGATATTTTGATAAATTTTTTCGAGAAAACCTTACCATTTAGCAATATCATTATATATCATTAAGCGTCAAGGTGTGCTCGAATGATGATCCATTGGTACATCAAGCATTTTCTAGGTGTTGGTGATATTGATGACAAAGTTGTTCTCAGAGAAGGACAAGTTATTAATTTTTGATTATCTTGGAAAGTATTTTTATATATTTCTACAATTTAACATAGCGTTATTATATAATTTTTTGTGCGAAAATTCACAACCGACAATATCTAATTGTGTTTATAATACATAAGTTGTATTACATAAAATGTGATCATATATTACTGATTGTGGAAAACTACAATAATTATTGAATTCACTTTATATGTTGAAATATATCTGACCCGCCTAACCCTCCTAAAAAGAGTCTTATATATTATTTTTTATATATAAATAAGAAGTCATGAGTTGCTTACACAATGAGAGCAAAAAAGGTGAAACAAATTGAACAAGAGATTTTGTACTGCTTCCATTCAACTTTTATGTGGTCTGAGAGAATCACTTGATCTAATTATCGAGTAAAGACTTGATAACGTAATAGCAAGGCACACTCCCCTTGCAAAACAACTAGTTAAATGCTTTGTTCTTATACACAGCTTAAGCAAAACACTGAAAATACTTTTTTTTTGATTATGTATTCTTTGTGTGATGCATAGAAAGTAGAAACATGTTGAAACCTTTATTTGTAGATACAAGGTAAATATTACACACCAGTTCAGTTTATAGATGATTTAAGAATTACAAGTTTAATGATTTTAATTGTAGTCGATTTTTATTTCATCATCTAATTGCTTATAGAATTTTAAGAATCGGATTATTCTGTGCTCATCTCTGTTTTACAAATTTTGATATTGTGTGACTATACGTTCATATCACATGTTTGTTGTGGAGGCCTGGGGGCTGAAAAACTGCACGGAGAAAGATGAATGCTTTAGTCATATTAGTCATATTGTTAATACGGTTATGGTACCTGCGTACATTGATAGTTCAGAAGTTATTATAAGGGTATAGAATGATACAACTGGATCTTATGGCTTGGACTTAATAAAGTAGCATGAAAGAATTTGTGGATAGATCATGTTAGAAATCTAAATGAGGTATATTGTAATTTCTTATATTCAATGTTATAGATTTTGTTACATCTACATATTGACCAAAGACAAGATTAATAGTAAAATATGTTAGTTCCTCAATTCTCTTTGAGAAGCTTTAACAAAACTATGTCAAATTCATAATATGAGCCATAACCTTGTATCCTACTTCCGTTAGCTAAGACCACACAATCACTCATAAACCAGACAAGTTATAAATATTTTCTCTATTTACCTCTTACTAGTCATTTCGAAGAACAATGAAATATTTATAAATATTCTACTATAAACTTACACGTGTTTACTGTAGTTGCAAGTGATAGGTTGTCTTACTGGTATGGAGATGATTCTTATTGGTTACTTGGTACAACTTGGAAGTGGGGTTGATGCTGCTTCTGCATACTTGGAGAACATCATGCTAATGATTCCATCCTGAATTACCCATTAGTGATTGCAACAACTATTTCTAAATCATTTTATGCTAAATACTATATAAAAAACATGCTTCATTTGAGGTGGTCTATATTAGAGTTACTATATCTTAAACACTGCTTCTTGCATTGATTTGCAGGTTTCTTTGTTGACTTATTTATATGTAAATTTTATCAAATTTAAATGAGTATTTAAAGTGTTGTTAGGACTTGGTTTTAGTGGAACAAGTCTTGAATTTTGGTGTGACTAATTCTATTGAAAATATAAATTGTTAGTTTCTTGATGGATTATCTAGGTACAAGAAGATAAATCCAATTAGAAGTTATTTTGCTTGCTTAAATAGCAATAATAACTCTTGACTTACAAAGTGAGAAATATTATAGGTTCTATGAGCAAAAGAAAATAAAATTTTGGTAGAATAGAAAGCGAATAAGCCACATTGGGAACATAATAATTATAATTTAATTGACTATTCTATTTCAACTAAAAAAGATAATTGTTCATTTCAACTTAAAAGATAAATATTTAATAATTTAAATAAAAATAAATTAAATAGTGTTAAGGGTGGCTTAAATAATTTACATATTTAGAATTTGGATCAAATCAGTTTTTCTAAAAAAATAATGAATTTGGAATTTATACAAAATTTTGAGGCCCAAGAATTGGGCAAATTACAGCAGGTCCCAGTTAGATATATGTAAAAAACTTAATTTTATTATTTTCGTTTCTTCAAAAAATAATGTACATTTGTTAAATTTGCTTTAAATATATTAAAGATGTGTAGAATTTTATCCGATTTAGAATTTTATACAAAAAAATTTAGTGTGAAAAATTGGATGAAAAATAAACTATCAAAAAAATTATTTCGATATTTTTAAAATTCCGAATTTGGGCTAATCCAAGTTTTTTCTCTTTAGGGGAGAAGCAAAGTTTTATAATAAAATATATGTTGAGAATGCTTGGGGCATTTTTAAATATGACTTTCTTAAGATCGAATCAGACGAGTTTTTCAAATTTTTTATGGTTTATATTTACCACTAAATATAATGTATTTTTATATATCATTTATCAATATTAAGTACCTTATTTACAAATATTGATTCAATAATAATAAGTCAATATAGTTGTTATATAATTGGACTTTAAATTGGATCCTCGATAATTGTTTAGTTTGGCTTTCTGCATGAGCAACAAAGTGTCCGATTTCATCACAATTATAGCACTTGATTGTAATTTTCCCATACCTTTACTCGTTGTCATCATTCTTCCTTTAATTCCTCTTATCACGGTAAAGTTGGAGGAACTCCAGCCTTTTTTTCAAAAACATTTTTTTTAAAGTCTATATAGACCATATTTCTAAACTTTTTAACTAAAAGAGCATCAATTTGTAGGATATCTTCATCATTTCCATGATCAATTTCAGTTCCTTAATAATTTAGTAAGTCATCATGACTATTTGAGACTTAGTGTCAGACTATACAATGATGGCCTTTCATTTTGAAATGGCTCTTTCTTGCAAATTTCTCTCTTGTTTTCTTCCTCTATCCTGAGAGAAACATGTCCTGTCCCATTTGGTCTTACCTTTCTACTCCATCTCCAGTTCATTAGTTTTGAGAATTCTATATATGTGAACTAGAGATGTGTCTTCAAGATCATAGTTATCCCTTATTGATATAAATTTCAAGTCACACTTTTGAGGAAGTGCAAGAAGAACCTTCAAGTTTGAATCTGCTCAATCATACTCTATGTCAACAAGTCACAAATCATTCAACAATTTCTGAAATCTATCATAGATTTCAAAAAAAGACTCATCAACTTTTGAGTCAAAGTGCTCATACTGGTGATTGAGTATTCTCCTTGGAATCTTTTTGATATCCGTTGTGCCTTACACTTAACCACTAAGTGTGTCAATAGTCATGTGGACTTTACATAAATGATATTCATTAATTTTCAAGATTAGAAATTTGAGGGTTTCATATCTGCTCATATTGTTGTTGATTTGGTTTATGGCTAATGGCCGGTGACCGCACATTTAGTTGAGTTTCATTATCTGCGATTAATAATTATTTTCTCGATCTTAAAGTGATTTTATATAAACACCAAGCTTTGATATCAATTTTTAGGCCTTTAATTACCTATAGAGGGGGTCAATATAATTACAACAATCAAATCCAATTATGTACTCAATAATGAAGAATAGTTTTTACATTATTGAATAAAAACTTATTACAAAATTCCCTAGCTCTACATGAGCAAATATCTTGAGAGCTTGTAGGTTATGCCTATGATAAAATAAATGCACAAGTGTTAACCTACTAGTGTTAACCTAATTTATGCTTCTATACTGCACACTTACACAACCAATATAAAGATAAAATCAATAAGGAATCCTAATACATATGCTATAATATCAAAAAAATACTAATATGAACAATATTGATGAGAAGTATTCATCAATAAATAGTGATGAGGTCATTTTTGTTAAACTCTCATATGAAATACTAATGGAAAAAATGTGATAGTTATTTACTAATATCATCAACTTTTGACACCATTTTTTTTGAAGTTTTATAAACCATTTTTTAATTTTCAGGAAATCAGAACTCAATTCCTACCACATGGGTAGGTTCCGCCTTTGGGCACAAATTGAGGTATGTTCTAGGATTTGATAAACATTGAATTTAAATTTTGATCTCCTTTTTTAATATTTTTTCTTGGAATTTGGTGATCTTATATTTTTTTATATTTTCTTAAAATATTTGCAAGAAATGTTTATTCAAATAACTAATTTGGATTAAAATTACTCAAAGAACTATAAAAAATGGTGAGTACAAAATATAAGTAATGTAAATGACATTTAAATAATTTTAATTTATTTTTGTAAGCATTAATTATTTGTCGAAAACATATTTTCATTATAAAATTTTCTCAACTGAAGTTAGAAACTTATAATTTTCTGCTTAAATCATTACTTTGCACGATTATTAAAATATTTTCTAACACTAATATATCGGGTAGATTCAAATCATAACTAAAAAATTACAAAGTTGGTATGAAATTTAAGTAGTCATTTTCTACTATTTGTTATATAGAAAAAATGCTTATTGGGCCATAATAGTCATTTCATACCAAAGTCAATATAAATGATGAATTACCACTTAATTTATTTCTTAATTTATAAAATTAAGTCATTTTTAGTTAAGTTTTTTATAAAAATTCTTACCACTTAATTTATAGAATCTCATTTTATTTACAATACAAAATAAATTATATGTGCACATTTTTAATTTAATATATATTTACTTTATCACTAGAATTTAAAAATAGGTGTAGTTATGTTGTGTATATTTATTAGTACGTGTTATGTGTATTTGAAAAACTCAGTCAAACACTACATGTTAACCTTTGTTTAAATTTGTGATCACGTACCCACTAACCCTTTGAATCTGAGTATTAGTCATTTTATCTCTGTATAACATTTTCTCTTTTCAAGTACGTTCTATTTCCTATATTTTTACTTATGTATTTTACATGTTTATTACATACTTCTATATATATATATAATTAAATTACATTTTTGTGAACTAATGTATGACTATTATAATTCACTTGTTATTAGTTTATTTTATTATTTAGTTCCATGGTTATGTGTATAACACTATAGTTTACTTAATTTAATCATTTAGTTTGATGTTGATTATTAAATGTTTTAGTTAATAATCACCATTTTTTTGTAAATATTTAATGCATGAATTTATGTTTATAATTACCTGTTTTGTGCATGCATAATAATTCATATGTTATATGTTAAATATATGTTTGATTTAGATATGCATTTAGATTACTACACCAATTAAATATATGCTCATTTATTAAATTGATTATACTTATTTTGTATAATGATATTTTCACACGTAAGGTTATGAAAATTTTATACACCAATATTTATATTTTGTCCACTTGCATAATCATAAGAATATGTTACCTATTTTATTTATCTTTGTTATTTTATTTTAACGATTATATAGATAGTAAATATTAAATGTACATCTATTTTATTCTGAATTTAAATTGTTTACATATATTTGATTTATTATTATTATATATAATGTATTTAAGTGTTGAGTTTTTTTTATTTGTCCGTACACTATTTTGAACTATTATATGAGAATGGTCGTATTTATATGTCAATATTAATTTATTTTGTTACTTGTAGTGACATTTAATTGTTATTATGGGTTAAGCTTTATAAAGTTAAAGTGTGGTTAGCTTAGTGGCATGTACATGTTAACATTATGATTATTGTATATGTCTAGGTTCATTTTGACAACATAATTTGGGAGATATTGCTATTAACGTAAGTTAACTCTTCACACTTTATTTATTTTAAAATCTTTTAAATATATTTGCATTCCTTTTGTTTTAAAATTTATGGATCAAGTACGTGTTTTACAAATAAGAATACCAAGTGAGCTTTGACTTAAGAAATTAGTAATTGCGTATAGTTCCGGAACTTGATACCTTACTAGCTAGTGCTACTTATGATGCCTTCGGGAGCGGGAGCGCACACTCTATCATACCTTAGTAAGGGGCGCATTATTGACAGAAATTATGAACTTTTGATACTGTGTCACCAGGTATTTGTGGCCTTATCGAGCTGTGGAATTTTATATCTTATGTCATATGGATTTTGGAAAATGATTTTGGTTTATAAAATTATGATACTTGATCCACTAGTGTAGAAATGTTTTCTTGCTGGGCTCTTGGCTCATTACTCACAATTTTTCAGGTGCTTTGCTTTGCGACATCTTAAAGGTGGATGCTTTGGAACAATATTTTAGTGATTATGTTTGTATTGGAGCTGCGTCTCCCAAGATTTGCTTTATTTTCAACTTAGATGATTTTATTTCTGTGTGGGATTTTAGAATTTTATGAAAAACTAGAAACTTATTCTTATTATGGATTTAATTTGGAGTTTTAGGTGAATATTTAAGTATAACTATTTTCTGAAAAGTTGGGGTATCACAAATTTCACTTTGTGAATAATTTTGTAAGCCATCATGAGTATTTGAGACTCAGTGTCAGACTATAAATCATGGCCTTTCATTTTGAAATGGCTATTTCTTGCAAATTTCTCTCTTGTTTTTCCTCTTCCGTGAGAGAAACATGTCTTGTAGCATTTCGTCTTACTTTTCTACTCCATCTCCGGGTCATTAGTTTTCAGAATTCCATATATCTTAACTAGAGATGTGTCTTCAAGATCATAATTATCCCTTATTGATATAACTTTCAAGTCACACTTTGAGGAAGTGCAAGAAAAACCTTCAAGTTTGAATGTGCTGGATCATACTCTATGTCAACAAGTGACAAATCATTCAACAATTTATGAAATCTATCATAGATTTCAAACAAAGACTCATCAACTTTTGAGTCAAAGTGCTCATACTGGTGATTGAGTATTGTCCTTCAATCTTCTTCATAGCCCTTGTGCCTACACTTAACCACCAAGGTTCCGCCTTTGGACAAAAGTTGAGGTATGTTCTGGGATTTGACAAACTTTGAATTTAAATTTGATCTCCTTTTTTAATAGTTTTTCTCTGAATTTGGTGATCTTATTAGTTTTTTATATTTTCTTAAAATATTTGCAAGAAAATAAATGTTTATTCAAATAATTGATTTGGATTAAAATTACTCAAAGAACTATAAAAAATGGGGAGTACAAAATATAAGTAATGTAAATGATAATAGTCATTTCATACCAAAGTTAATATAAATGATGATTACTTAAAATCTTAGGCCAAACTTAGTAGAATATACTTCATCCTATAATACACGTTTTTGAACTTTGTTCATGTAAAATTAATAATTTTACATATCTTTTTAAAATAAAATATTTTTTTGAATTAAAGTTTAATATTAATAATTTTATTCAAAGAAGAAATTCTAGAAGTAATTTTTGTACGTATCCTCTTTATTCATCTTAAAAAAATAATGGAATTATATTTTGGTACATATTTGACAAAATAATGTTCTTTTTGCATTTCATACCCACCTTGTGAAAAGACCCAAAATTTGTTGGAAAACTTGTATATTGAAAATTTGAGTTACAAAACAAGTTTATAAATATAAGCATTGTTTTAAATAATAAAGTTTTATTAAAATTGAAAATATTAAAAATATTCATTATAATTATGTTAAAGTACATATGGTCAAGTCAAACAACTTTTATACTTAGACACTATCAGTGGATTCTTATTCAATTTCTTCCCAATTTAGATTTTCCCAATCAACAGTAAATGAATATGGTATATGTAGTGTTACCCACAATATATTGTCATTTACATGTTCAAGATCAAATTGACTAAGATAAAATAAAAATCAACAATCATATTATTGTTCATTTAAATTCCTATGTTTAAATAAACATAGCAATTAGTAAATATTTTTAAAAATTGTATTGTCAAAATTTGGTATGCTATCTTATACCTCTAGAAATTTAATTTGATTAAATATTGTCATGGTAATATTAATTTTTACATGACCAATAATATCTGAATTATTATTGTGAGAGGTTTGTAAGACTTGAATGTATGATAGTAGTACTTCTATATTCTTAGTTACCGGTGTAGTAGTACAAATATTATTGTTTGTTGAGGTGAGTAGGGAAATTAATAGATAATTTCACTAAATAAAATTTAAAATTTTCGAGAAAATATCATTTTAGTTAAGTTTTTTATACAAGTGCCTTCCCTTTCTCTTCATCAATATACCGTGTAAGGTTTCTTTGTTATACTTTAACTTTACCATGCCAATATATATTATTAATATAAATGAAGATAGTACAAGTGGATCTATGTGGGGTGTGTTTTTATTTCCCTAAGTATATATGACAAACAACTCAAATATTACTCTTTGTTGACCTAATAAAACATGAAATTTACTTATATTTGGAGTTTCCCATCTCACGAAGCCTCGTCACTTTTTAACTTCATTTCACAACACACATGGTTGAAAATGAGATTTCTTACTTGATAGAGATGTAGGCTTGTTTGGGAAATTTTATAGTGTTACAAGAACTTATAGTTTCAATACATGAATAGGTAGGGTCACCATTTTCAGCCTCACTAGAACCCGTTGCTTAGTAACTTCTATAGATCCGTAACTATTTGAAAAGTATAGAGTTATGGTTTTTCTTTAATCCAGTAGTAATATTGTTGGCGGTGTCACTGAGTGATGGTAATTTTACTAATCCAATTGGTGGCACTAGTAGTCGTAATCTTACTGAGTGCAATTGGTGGTGGGATTGTTGGTGGTGAAGTTCGTGCTACTTAAAAAGTATCATTGGTGGTAACTTTAATAATGGCATAAGTGGTAGTAGCATTAGCTGGTATAAGGGGTAGTTTTAAAAGTGGGATTGGTGGCAGCATGACTAGCATCTTTAGTGGTTACATTGGTGGTACCAGAAACGATAATATTTGTAGTGGATTTGCTGGCATTGATGGTGCCATTGGTCTGGGTGCTCTTATTAGTGCAATTGGTGGCATTGAAAGCGGTAATCTTTGCAGGAGAATTGGTGGTGGTATTATTGGTGTTGGTGTTGAAGTTCGTGCTAGCTTAAGCAGTTCCATTTATGGCAAGTTTAATTATGGTATTACAGGTGGTAGCTTTGATGTTATATTGGTTAGTCTTATTAGTGGCATTGGTGGTGGCATTGGTGGTGGCATGGTGGTGGCATTGGGGTAGCTTAGTGGTCGTATTGGTAGCTTAGTGGTGGTATTATTGGTGTTGGTGTTGAAGTTCGTGCTAGCTTAAGCAGTTCCATTTATGGCCAGTTTAATTATGGTATTACAGGTGGTAGCATTGATGTTATATTGGTTAGTCTTAGTAGTGGCAATTTATGGTAGCATTGTTGGTAGCTTTAGGTGGTAGTACTAGTTGTATATTAGGTATATTAGTAGTTTATTTAGCTTCAGAGATGGTGGTTGTGACGCCCTCAAAACCCGAGTCAGAAGTTTTGGGGTTCACAACACACATATTATATAAACCTGTATATGAAATATTATATGCAATTACCCTTATTTACGCAACCACGGGATCACAACAGGTTAACTTATTACGTCATACCAAATCCCAACTAGTTTAACTTACAACTGAAAATGAAAATCATTCTTACAAACTTGCATAACTCAAACTAGCTCGTTCCAACTTAACCCGGAATCCAAGGATCGCATACTGGACTGGGGATCCTCGTTACCAATAATTTCCTTTTAACTGTAGAATGACTTAAATAGATTCACAAGGGTGAGCTAACTAGCTAGCAATTATAATAACAATAACTGGGTGTTAACAATGATCAATTGAAATGATCATAGGAATCAAGTTCCTTGTTAGAGCAAATTATTAGAATTGAATATTCATTTTAAGTTTAAAACCAAGGTTAGACTGCAGATCAGTGACACACTAACCCGATTAAGGCACATAGCTCTGTTCTCTATACTGTACCAAGGCACACATTGGCCTAATATGACCACCAATCAGGTCTGACCACGAATATGTTCCATATTTAGAAACCTATCCATTCTATAACAATTCACATGATAAATATTGTAATTCAATAAAACAGAATCATAATTAACATTGATAAAACATTTATTTCAGAGCATAAAGGAATTCATAATATAACGAGAGTATATCAGGGTATGTATGAGGAATAACTTCCAGCCTATAGGAGATCAGGTATTAGATGATAATGGCTATACAAGGTTTAGTTCACTATACCATAGAATTGCTTTCGGAACCAGATTTTTAAAACTATCCAAAAACATTGCTGGTTGAAAGGTGATTTCATGTCTATTGCAAGGGATTTAAAAACATGGCAGCTGAATCAACAGAATTTCGCGGTCGTTATAAATACATGTATTGCAATACATTATATAATTGTTACAATAGATCAGAGATTTGGGCCCAAAAGTTAGGCGGTCTTGTTCAAAAACTTTGAGCGGGCTTGCTGAAATTGTTTTCCCCGGCTATAAATTAATAATATAAAAAAACACAGACTGTCAAACAATCTCCACTGCGGCGAAAGATTAAATCTTTGCTGAAATTTTAAGTATCACTTGTCATTGTAAAGTAGAATTTGTATTTGGACTTTTTGTTTGCTCCATGTTCTGATAGTTTGTTAATCTTTATAGAATGAAGTACTATAAAGAAGAAATTCAATACTTTCAGATGCTTTAATATATATTGACTCGTTAAATAAAAAACTTGTGTCCAATCGCCTAGGTCATATAAAAGGTGTTTTGTAATAATTGTCTATTAAGAATCATTAAGCAAGTGTTATTATAATTCACATCTTATAATTTTTTTTACTGATTCATTTTAGAAAAAGATAAAAGAAAATTGTGAGAAGATGCCCGAGCTACGGAAGTGCGAATAATTGTGTTGAAAGAAGAGATACCACAAGTGTCGATAACAAGAATAAGTTCAGGACGGAGAGGCGATATGTTATTAATATAATAACGAAGAAAATTACATCTATAGTATTGGGGGAGGACTGCTCTGCAACTATGACCTTGCTACCTACTACAGGGAAATGTATCAGTTAGAAAAAGTGGAAAGGTTGCCATCTTTATAACATGGATTCCCTTGGATAGGTAAAACATTTTGTGCTCTTTTTGAAAACTCCTTATCATTTGGTGATAAGGAATTAAATTAAATTTCAATCTGAGATTCTCAGATTGTTATTTACGAATCCCGGTACCTGACTTTCTCTTTGCAGGGTGGTTTCTCCACAAACATGGATCAAATCGACTCATCAAAAAAGCATCTTCTGCTTATGATAAAATATCAGAGTCTAGAGGAACATCTCGATTTGGTCGCTTTGGCTTTCGTTCATAGTTATAAACAAAAATACCGAAACCACGACAAGACAAACAGGTATATTGTAATTATGGGACATGCATATATGATATTCCTTGTTATGGCCTCCACATCTATATGTCTTCCACTATGATTTAGTTGGATAGTACACACACATATGTTTTTTTCCTATGGCTTTACATGGTTTTATTTCTGCTCGGTAAGTTGTTTAAATTTATGTCAATTTAAACGTTTGTTTGATATATGGTTATTTGATTAAGGTCGTGTCAATTTTACCCTTTTTGTAAACTTTTTTAATTATTATTTCACAATCACTAGGTCATAGTACCTATTAGGGAGGAGGAACGTAAGAATGTAGTCTTGTTCATGCATCAATACAAGTCACTAGATCCACATGGGTCGAACCCGGCTTTTTTCAAACGTATTGAAATATTTTAAAACATATGTTGTTCTATTTTGTCAGATTTTCTTTGATACACGACATGGGCCAAGGGAACTAAATCATAGGCTTGTATGTCTTATTCCTAAGGTTAAACAACTAAAACATATGGCAGATCTTCGCCCTATCTATTTTTATAATGTTTTGATGCGCATACTGTCGAAGGTGGTGGTGAATAAGTTCAAAACTAGGTTTAATATAGACAATGTCTAACAAATAGAGCGCTTTAATGAAGGGAGGCTATAAGCTCATAATACAATGATTGCATTTGAAGTCACAAGGGAAAAAAGGGTGTGGCTGGGTTAAGAATTGATATTTTAAGGCATAAGATAGGTTGGAATGGAGATTTATTGATATAACGATTAAACTTCTCTTTACAACTTAAAAAAACTTTGGTACACTTTATTTTCTCCTTTTTACCATGTACCAGATTCAAGTATCCGACACTAGAACTCAATTTGTTAATTATATAGATAAAAAGGATTTTAACATAGAATTGATTTGTTGAGAAATATGTATAAGTAAAACTAAATTGAACACAATGTGTCTCTCTAATTAATAACCACTCTTTAATTTTGATCAAATTTCTCCATTGCAAAGTACTACATTATAAAAAATTAGAGCCTCCATGTATTGAGACATACATGTATACAACACTCTATAATCCACCAGAATACCAGGAAGATTGTAATGTATCTATCATCTCTACTATTTTCTTATTTATTTTAAATTTAGATTAATTTTAATTTCCATATTGTTAACCATGTTTATTAGATTTAAGGTTAAGAAATCAAATACCATTACTCAACTATCATATCACACATTACCATTCTCTTATAGAGGAACTTAAATAAATTGGGGATATTTTGATAAAGTTTTTGGAGAAAACCTTACCATTTAGCCATATCATTATATATCATTAAGCGTCAAGGTCTGTTCCAAAGAATGATGATCCATTGGTACATCAAGCATTTTCTTGGTATTTGTGATATTGATGACAAAGTTGTTCTGAAAGAACGGAAAGTTATTAAGTTTTGATTATCTTAGAAAGTGTTTTTATATATTTCTACGAGATTACATAGCGTTATTATATAATTTTATGTGCAAAATTTCAGAAGCGACAATATGTGATAGTGGCTATAATACATAAGTTGTATTACACAAAATGTGATAATATATTCTTAATTCTAGCAAACTACAATATTTATTGAATTCACTTTATATGTTGAAATATATCTGACCCTCCTAACCCTCCTAAAATAGAGTCTTATATATTATTTTTTATATAAACAAGAAGTCATGAGTTGCTTATGTAATGAGAGCCAAAAAGGTGAAACAAATTGAACCGAGATTGTGTACTCGTTCCATTCAAACTTTTATCTGGTCTCAGGCATCACTTCATCTAATATTTGAGGAAAGCTTGATAACCTGATAGCAAGGCACACTCCCCTTGCAACAACAACAAGTTCAACCGCTTTATTCTTATATGCAGCTTAAGCAAAACACTCAAAATATTTTTGTTTGATTATGTA
This sequence comes from Apium graveolens, assembly GCF_009905375.1. Lineage (NCBI taxonomy): Eukaryota > Viridiplantae > Streptophyta > Magnoliopsida > Apiales > Apiaceae > Apium > Apium graveolens. Next base: position 40,537 of record NW_027419023.1, read on the forward strand.
TTCTTTGTGAGATGCATAGAAAGTAGAAACATGTTTGAAACCATTATTTGTAGATATAAATGTAAATATTACAAACTAGTTCAGTTTATAGATGATTTAAGAATTACAGTGCAATAATTTTAATTGTAGTCGATTTTATTTCATCATCTAATTGCTTACAGAATTTTAAGAATCGGATTATTCTGTGCTCATCTCTGTTTTACATTTTGGGATATTGTGTGACTATATGTTCATATCACAAGTTGGTTGTGGAGGCCTGAGGGCTGAAAAACTGCAGTGAGAAAGATGAAACAGTTTAGTCATATTAGTCATATGGTTACTGGCGGTTATGGTACGTGCGTACATTGATAGTTGAGAAGTTATTAGAAGGGCATAGAATGATACACTGATCTTATGGCTTGACTTAATAAAGTAGCATGAAAGGATTCGAGGATAGATCATGTGAGAAATCTAAATGAGGTAATATTGTCATTTCTTATATCAACGTTTATAGAGTTTGTTGACTCTACGTATTGACCAGAGACAAGATTAATAGTAAAATATGTTAGTTGCTCAATTCTCTTTGATAATCTTTAACAAAACTATGTCAAATTCATAATATGAGCCATAACCTTGTATCCTACTTCCTTTTGCTAAGACCATACAATCACTCATAAACGAGACAAGTTATAAATATTTTCTCTCTATTTACCTCTTACTAGCCATTTCGAAAAACAATGAAATATTTACAAATATTTTACTATAAACTTACGGGTATTTTTTGTAGTTGCAAGTGATAGGCTGTCTTACTGGTATGGAGATGATTCTTAAGGATGTTGGTTACTTGGTACAACTTGGAAGTGGGGTTGCTGCTGCTTCTGCATACATGGAGAACAACATGCCAATGATTCCATCCTTTGAATACCCCAATAGTGATTACAACAACTATTACTATTTCTAAATCATTTTATGCTAAATACTATGTAAAAAACATGTTCCATGTGGGTGGTCTACACTAGACTTACTATATCTTAAACACTGCTTCTTGCATTGATTTGCATGTTTCTTTGTTGACTTATTTTTATGTAAATTTTATCAAATTTAAATGAGTATTTAAAGTGTTGTTAGGACTTGATTTTAGTGGAACAAGTCTTGAATTTTGGTGTGACTAATTCTATTAAAAACATGAATTGTTAGTTTCTTTATGGATTATCTAGGTACAAGAAATAAATCCAATTAGAAGTTATTTTCTTGCTTAAATACCAATAATAACTCTTTACTTACAAAGTGAGAAATATTATAGGTTCTATTAGCAAACAAAAATAAATTTTGGTAGAATACAAAGCCAATAAGCCACATTAATAATTAAATTGACTAATTTATTTCAACTAAAAATGATAAATGTTCATTTCAACATAAAAGATAAATATTTAATAATTTAAATATAGATAATTAAATAGTGTTAAGGGTGGCTTAATTAATTTACATATTTAGAATTTGGATCAAATCAATTTTTCTAAAAAAAATGAATTTGGATTTTATACAAAATTTTGAGGCCGAAGAATGGCGCAAATTACAGCACTTCCGAATTAGATATATGTAAAAAACTTAATTTTATTACTTTTATTTCTTCGAAAAATAATGTACATTTGTTAAATTTTCTTTAATATATTAAAGATGTGTAGAATTTTTTCCGATTTAGAATTTTATCCCAAAATATTTTAGTATAAAAAATTGGATGAAAAATAAAACTATCAAAAAAATTATTTACTATATTTTTAAAATTTTGAATTTGAATAAATCCAAGTTTTTTCTCTTTTGGAGAGAATCAAATTTTTATAATAAAAATATATGTTCATGCAGCTTCGGGCCTTTTTAAATATGACTTTCTTAAGAATCGAATCAGATGAGTTTTTCAAATTTTTTATGGTTTATATTTAATACTAAAATATAACGTGTTTTTATATATCATTTATCAATATTAAGTACCTTATTTACAAATATTGATTCAATATAATTAGTCCTTTTAGTTGTTATATAATTGGGACTTAAATTGGATCCTCGTAATTGTTCATTGTTTTTATTGAATTGTTTAAATTATATTTTTGTAAAATACTAGGTGTTGTTGGTAGGCGATAAAGATAAATAATTTTTTTCATATTCAGTATATAACATATTTCTTATCATTTATTAATGTAGTGTATTTTTTAGAAAAGACATATCATATATAAAGATAAATTAAATTGTGTTAAGGTGGCGTAATTAATTTAAATATTTAGAATTTGGATCAAATCAATTTTCTAAAAAAAATAATGAATCTGGATTTATACACAATTTTGAGGCCCAAGAATGGCGCAAATTACGGCAGGCTGTCCGAATGTAGATATATGTAAAAAACTTAATTTATTACTTTCGTTTCTTCGAAAAATAATGTACATTTGTTTAATTTTTAAATATATTAAAGAGTGTGTAGAATTTTAGTCCGATTTAGAATTTTATCCCAAAATATTTTAGTGTAAAAAATTGGATGAAAAATAAAAACTATCAAAACAATTATTTTGATATTTTAAAATTCCGAATTTGAGTTAATCCAAGTTTTTCTCTTAGGAGAGAAGCAAAATTTATAATAAAAGATATGCTGAGACAGCTTCTAGGCCTTTTTAAATATGACTTTCTTAAGATCGAATCAGACCAGTTTTTTCAAATTTTTTATGGTTTAGATTTAACTCTAAATATAACGTATTTTATATGATCATTATCATATTAAGTACCTTATTTACAAATATTGATTCAATAATAATTAGTCGATTTAGTTGTTATATAATTGGACTTTAAATTGGATCCTCGATAATTGTTCATTGTTTTTATCGAATTGTTTAAACTTATATTTTTTGTAAAATACTACGTGTTGTTGGGAGGCGATAAAGATAAAATATTTTTTTTTCATATTCAGTATTACATATTTCTTATTCATATTAATATTGTGTATTTTTTTAGAAAAGACATATCAATATTCATTAATCTTGACATTTACATATTTTATATAAGTTACTTTATAATTCATGATTAAGTATTTAATTTGTTCAATTTATTTTGCAATCCTAAATATGTTTTTGATGATTATTTAAGTTTTATTTTTTACAATATTGTATTTTCCTTGTAAATTTGAGTAAGTGGATTTGAGAATAATGTGTTTGTTTTTATCATAACAATTTATGAGTTCATGTTCTTTATTTTATCATTAAAATGACGTCTCAATAATGTGTTTAACATATTTTTTTAGCAAGAAAATCATAAAAACTAATTTACACTATTCATATCATTTCAATTTAAATAAATATTGACTTTATTATGAATAATTCATATAAATTTCCAAAAGTTGATTGTTCAACAGTCTTAGTTTAACAAGATAATATCATTCAACAAAATAATATACATATTTAAATTATTTAATCTCCATTAATTTATTTTGTAACTTTTACCTAAAATTAAGAAAAACCCTTTATAATAGAAAAAAGTTAAATCATATATAATAAAATTTACTTTGTTAGAAATACACATCATTATGCAATTTTTGTGAGCATAGTTTGTACTCTTGTAATGTATCATCCCAATTGTTCTTCTGGTCAAAACTTGCTTCAATTCTTCTTCTTGCTGATCAAGACTTGCTTCTTCTCAACGTTTGGCTTTCTGAATGAGCAGCAAAGTGTTAGACTTCATCACAATTATAGCACTTGATCTTCGACTTGTAATTTTCCCATACCTTGACTCCTTGGGATCATTCTTCCTTTAATTCCTCTTATTAGGGTAATGTTTGAGGGACTAGAGCCTTTTTTTCAAAAGCATTTTTTTAGAAGTCTATATAGCCGTATTTCTAAACTTTTTAACTAAAAGAGCATCAATTTGTAGGATATCTTCATAATTACCATGATCAATTTCAGTTCCTGAATAATTTTGTAAGTCATCATGAGTATTTGAGACTTAGTGTCAGACTATACAATCATGGCCTTTCATTTTGAAATGGTTATTTCTTGCAAATTTCTCTCTTGTTTTTCCTCTACCCTGAGAGAAACATGTCTTGTCCCATTTCGTCTTACTTTTCTACTCCATCTCCAGTTCATTAGTTTTCAGAATTCGATATATCTCAACTAGAGATGTGTCTTCAAGATCATAATTATCCCTTATTCATATAACTTTCAGTCACACTTTTGAGGAAGTGCAAGAAGAACCTTCAAGTTTGAATATGCTGGATCATACTCTATGTCAACAAGTGACAAAATTCAACAATTTCTAAATCTATAATAGATTTCAAACAAAGTCTTATCATGTTTTGAGTCAAAGTGCTCATACTGGTGATTGAGTATTGTCCTTCGAATCTTCTTGATAGCGGTTGTTTTTGCATCCAATAAACCTAGGGACATCACACTGTCTAGATTGTTATGCAAAATTGTGCGACTTTTGCATTTTTTTCTTACCACGAATAGCAACAACCCATCTAATCCCTTCCAGTATTCACCATCTGTTACCTGCAGACACTCATCTGGACTTTACAGAAATGATATTCATTAATTTTCCAGATTGGAAATTTGAGGGTTTCATATCTGCTCATATTGTTGTTGATTTGGTTTATGGTTAATGGTGACCGCACATTTTGTTGAGTTTCATTATCTGCCATTAATGATTATTTTTTGCATCTTAAAGTGATTTTATATAAACACCAAGCTTTGATATCAATTTTTAGGCCTTTAATTACCTATAGAGGGGGTCAATATAATTATAACAATTAAATCCAATTATGTACTCAATAATGAAGAATAGTTTTTTATTATTGAATAAAAATTATTACAAAATTCTCTAGGTGAACATGAGCAAATATCTTGAGAGATTGTAGGTTATATGTATGATAAAATAAATGCAACAGTGTTAACCTACTAGTGACTTACACAATCAATATAAATATAAAATCAATAAAGAATCCTAAAACATATGCTATAATATCAAAAAATTACTAATATGAACAATGTTGATGAGAAGTATTCATCAATAAATAGTGATGAGGTCATTTTTATTAAACACTCATATGAAATACTGATGGAAAAAATGTGATAGTTATTTACTAATATCATCAACTTTTCACACCAAATTTTTTGAAGTTTTATAAACCATTTTTTAATTTTCAGGAACTCAATTCCCACCTACATCGGTAGGTTCCCCCTTTGGACAAAAATTGAGGTATGTTGTGGGATTTGACAAACTTTGAATTTAAATTTTGATCTCCTTTTTTAATAGTTTTTCTTAGAATTTGGTGATTTTATTATTTTTTTTATTTTCTTAAAATATTTGCAAGAAAAGAAATGTTTATTCAAATAACTAATTTGGATTAAAATTACTCAAAGAACTATAAAAAATGGTGAGTACAAAATATAAGTAATGTAAATGATATTTAAATAATTTTAATATATTTTTGTAAGCATTAATTATTTGTCGAAAACATATTTTCATTATAAAATTTTCTCAACTGAAGTTAGAAACTTATAATTTTCTACTTAAATGATTACTTTATATGATTATTAAAATATTTTTTTAAAAAATATATTTTCTAACACTAATATAACCGGTAGATTCAAATCATAACAAAAAATTACAAAGTTGGTATGAAATTTAACTAGTCATTTTTTACTATTTGTTATATAGAAAAAAATGCTTATTGGGCCATAATAGTCATTTCATACCAAAATCAATATAAATGATGAATTACATAAAATCTTAGGCCAAACTTAGTAGAATATACATGTTTTTTGAACTTTGTTCATGTAAAATTAATAATTTTACATATCTTTTTAAAATAATTATTTTTTTGAATTAAAGTTTAATATTAATAATTTTTCAAAAAAGGAAATTCTAGAAGTAATTTTTATACGTATCCTCTTTATTCATCTTAAAAAATAATGGAATTATATTTTGGTACACATTTCTTTGCATTTCATACCCACCTTGTGAAAAGACCCAAAATTTGTTGGAAAACTTGTCTATTGAAAATTTTGAGTTACAAAAGAAGTTTATAAATATAAGCATTGTTTTAATTAATAATTTTTTATTAAAATTGACAATATTGAAAATATTCATTATAATTATGTTAAAGTACAGATGGTCAAGTCAAACAACTTATATACTTAGACACTATGAGCTGCATTTCTCATTCAATTTCTTCCCAATTTAGATTTTTCCCAATCAACCAGTGAATGAATATGGTATATGTAGTGTTACCCACAATATATTGTCATTTTACATGTTCAAATCAAATTGAATAAGAATAAAATAAAAATCAACAATCATATTATCATTCATATTAATTCCTATGTTTTAATAAAATAGCAATTAGTAAATATTTTTAAAATTGTATCATTTTTCCTATACGTATGACTTGTTTGTCGAAAATTTGGTATGCTACCTTATACCTCTAGAAATTTAATTTGATTAAATGTTGTCATGGTAATATTAATTTTAACATGACCAATAATATCTCAATTATTGTGAGAGGTTTTTAAGACTTGAATGTATGATAGTAGTACTTCTATTATACTTAGTTAGGGGGTCAGTAGGGAATTTATATATAATTTCACTAAATAAAATTTAAAATTTTCTAGAAAATGTCATTTTTAGTTAATTTTTTTATACAATGCTTACCACTTAATTTATAGAATCTCATTTTATTTACAATACAAAAAATTAGAGTAATGCTTGTGTACTTATGGTTGTAAATCAACATCCATTTAGTTTATATAATACATGGAGCAGACTTTGTTAAATTATTTTTTATAAAAAAAGAAAAAATTTGAATTTGTAATAAGAAATTCATAGTAAGATAAAAAACAATTTAAACTAAATTGTGCCCATTGAAACCAGGATATACAATTGGGCCTGCAAATATAACATATTAAAAAGGTAGGTAAAACCCTAATATGAGCACATGCCGCCTTACAAACAAAATGAATTTGTACATGGTCATGAAATAGGGTTTTGGAGTTATTTGTATTTTCTATAAAAGAGTGTTTTGGTGCTGTAAGGTTAAACATCTCCAAATGAATTGGTGGAGGACTAAGTGGATAAGGTTTACTGGTTATCATGAATTGATGTTGTTTAACAAAATTAACGTAATAATTTATTTCCCTGTTTCTTCATTTTCTTTTCATATGTGTTATTTGCATAAACTTTTGGTAGAAATCAAACACTAAAATAAGTATCCCATTTTACTTGTCTATATGTATGTAGATTTACATAAAATGTCACTTGTATTTATTTTTACATGACCTCTATGTCAAGAATTATCCATTCAAGATTATATGTCAAGGTTAGAAAAAAAATCAGTTACATTTGTATTAATTTTTTTTTGTTCTTCATAAATAATCAAGTACAAGGTATATGAAAAAATGAAAATTTATAGAAAAGAAGCCCACTTATTATTTATATTCTATGTTCATATTTGTTGAATTATACTACTAAATTTATTTTATGCTTATGTATGACCTTACTTTAGAGATATTTTCACAGGAATTATATTTTTCTTGCTACTTGCAACAAGTTCTAAAAAATGAAGAAAATGCTCCAAGTGCCTTCCCTTTCTCCTATTCATCAATGTACCGTGTAAGGTTTCTTTGTTATTTTTTAACTTTTACCATGCCAATATATATTATAAATATAAATACACATAGTACAAGTGGATCTATGTGCCGTGTGTTTTTTATTTTTTAATGTATATATGACAAACAACTCTAAATTACTCTTTGTTGACCTAATAACACATGAAGTTTAAGTTATTAGGAGTTTCCCATCTCACCAAGCCCCATCACTCTTTAACTTCATTTCACAACACACATGGTTGAAAATGAGATTTCTTACTTGATAGAGATGTAGGCTTTGTTTTGGAAATTTTTTAGTGTTTGAAGAAATTATATTTTCAATACATGAATACGTAGGGTCACCATTTTCAGTCTCACTAGAACCCGTTGCTTAGTAACTTCTATTGATCCATAACTATTTGAAAAGTATAGAGTTATGGTTTTTCTTTAATCCAGTAGTAATATTGTTGGCGGTGTTACTGGTGGTGGTAATTTTACTAGTCCAATTTGTGGCACTAGTAGTTGTAATCTTAGGAGTAAAATTTGTGGTGGGATTGTTTGTGGTGAAGTTTGTGCTAACTTAAGGTGTATCATTGGTGGTAACTTTAATAATGGCATGAGTGTTAGTAGCATTGGTGGTATATTGGGTAGTTTTAATAGTGGGATTAGTGGCAGCATGACTAGCATCTTTAGTGGTTATATTGGTGGTACAAGAAATGATAATATTAGTATTGGATTTGCTGGAATTGATGGTGCCATTGGTCTTGGAGCTCTTATTTGTGCAATTGGTGGCATTGAAAGGGTAATCTTTGCTGGAGAATTGGTGGTGGTATTATTGGTGTTGGTGTTGAAGTTCGTGCTAGCTTAAGCAGTTCCATCCATGGCCAGTTAGCATTGATGTTATATTGGTTAGTCTTAGTAGTGGCATTGGTGTTGGAATTGGTGGTAGATTAGTGATCGTATTGGTGGGGGAATGGCTAGTTGCCATTGTGGTAGCATTGGTGTTATATTGGTTAGTCTTATTAGTGGTAATTTATGGTAGCATTGTGGTAGCTTTAGTGGTAGCACTGGTTGTATATTAGGTTACATTAGTAGTTGATTTAGCTTCGGAGATGGTGGTTGTGACGCCCTCCGAACCCGGGTCAGAAGTTTGGGGTTCACAACACACATATTATATAAACCTGTATATGAAATATTATATACAATTATCCTTATTTACGCAACCACGGATCCCAACAGGTGAAAGTATGAAAACCAACCACAACCTTGACTTTTATTACGTCATATCAAATCCCAACTAGTTTAACTTACAACTGAAAATGAAATCATTCTTACAAACTTGCATAACTCAAACTAGCTCGATCCAACTCAACCGGGAATCCTAGATCGCATACTGGACTGGGGATCCTCGTTACCAACAATTTCCATTTTAACTGTAGAATGACCTAAACAGATTCACACGGGTGAGCTAACTAGCTCAGCAAGTTATAATAACAATAACTGGGTGTAAACAATGATCAATTGAAATGATTCATAGGAATCTAGTTCCTTGTTAAGCAATTGTTAGAATTGGATATTTATTTAAGTTTAAAACCAAGGTTAGGCTGCTGATAAGTGACACACTAACCCCGATCAAGGCACACAACTCTGTCTCTATACCGGATCCAAGGCACACATTGGCCTAATATGACCACCAATCTGGTCTGAACACGAATCTGTTCCATATTTATAAATCTATCCAATTCTATAACAATTCAACATGATAAATATTATAATTCAATAAAACAGAATCATAATTAACAATGATAAAACATTTATTTCAGAGTATAATGCAATTCATAAATATCACCAGGGTATATCAGGGTATGTACGAGGAATAGCTTCCAGCCTGTAGGAGAATCAGGTATTAGATGAATAATGGTTATACAAGGTTTAGTTCACTATACCATATAATTTCTTTTGCAACCAGATTTTTAAAAACTGTCTAAAAAACGTTGCTGTTGAAAGGTGATTTCACGTCTATTGCAAGGGATTTTAAAAACATTGCAACTGAATCAACAAAATTTCGAGGTCGTTACAAATACATGTTATTACAATACATTATATAATCGTTACAGTAGATCAGAAATTTGGACCCAAAAGTTAGGCGGTCTTGTTCAAAACTTGTGAGCGGGCTTGCTGAAATTATTTTCTCGGCTGTCTATTAAATAAAAAAAAAACACAGACTGTCAAACAATCTCCACTGCGGCGAAAGATTAAATCTTTGCTGAAATATTTCTCTCAAACACTGAATATTAAATCTTTGTAAAGACTCAAGCTGCAAGTCGATTAAATCTCGGAAAAGATTAAACCTTGAACGAAATGTATTTTTTTCCCAAATCATCTTTCCTAAAGTTCTTTTAATTCACTAAAATAATTTAGGAGAAGATTAAATTTGGTCGATTATTATTAATATTGTTTAATTTACCTCCTTGCTTTTTTGTTTTTATGTTATTTTGTGTTTGGGATCTTTTATCAAGGTTACACTATGTGTTAATTAGGGTTTATTTATTAAATCATGTTTATATGTCAATCGTGTCTTATTATCAGTTCTGAGTTGTATTGGGATTTGTTTGGAATGACATTGGTAAGAAATTGTGAGGAATCACTTGTTGTTGTAAAAGTAGGATTTGTATTTTGGATTTTTTGTTTGCACCGTGTTCTTATAGTTTGTTAATCTTTATAGAATGAAGTACTATAAAGAAGAAATTCAATACTTTCAGATATTTTATTATAATTGACTCGTTAAATAAAAAACTTGTGTCCAATCGCCTAGGTCATATAAAGGTGTTTGTATACTTGTTTATTAATAATCAATTAAGCAAGTGTTATTATAATTCACATCTTATAATTTTTTAATGGTTTCATTTTAAAAAAAAATAAACGAAAATTGTGAGAAAATGACCCAAGATACGGGAAGTGAGAAGAAATGTGTTGAAAGAAGAGATACCACAAGTGTTGATAACAAGAATAGTTCAAGGACGGAGAGGCCATATGTTATTAATATAAATAACGAAGAAAATGACATCTATAGTTTTGATGGAGGACATTGCTCTGCAACTATGATGTTGCTTCCTACTACAGGGAAACGTATCAAGTTAGCAAAAGTGGAAAGGTTGCCATCTTTTATAACATGGATTCCCTTGGATAGGTAAAACATTTTCTGCTCTTTTTTTGACAACTCCTTATCATTTGGTGATAAGAATTAAATTAAATTACAATATGAGATTCTCAGATTGTTATTTACAAATCCCGGTATCTAACTTTCTCTTTGCAAGGTGGTTTCTCCACAAACTTGGATCAAATCGACTCATCAAAAAAGCATCTTCTGCTCAAGATAAAACATCAGAGTCGGAGGAACATCTCGATTTGGTCGCTTTGGCTTTGGCTCATAGTTATAAACAAAAATACCAAACCATGACAAGACAAACAGGTATATTGTAATTATGGGACATGCATATCTGATATTCCTTGTTATGGCCTCCACATCTACATGGATTCCACTATGATTTAGTTGGATAGTACACACACATATGTTTTTTTCTATCGCTTTACATGGTTTTGTTTCTGCTCGGGTAAGTTGTTTAAATTTACTTCAAAATTTACCATTTTGTTTGACATATGGTTATTTGATTAAGGTTGTGTCAAATTTTTCCCTTTTTGTAAACTTTTTTTAATTATTATTTCACAATCACTAGATCATAGTACCTATTAGGGAGTAGGAAGTTAAGAATGTAGTCTTTTTCATGCATTAATACAAGTCACTAGATCCACATGGGTCGAACCCGGCATTTTTCAAACGTATTGAAATATTTTCAAAAGATATGTTGTTTTATTTTGTCAGATTTTCTTTGATACAGGACATGGGCCAAGGGAACTAAATCTTATGCTTGTATGTCTTATTTCTATGGTTAAACAACCCAAACATATGTAAGATCTTTGACCTATCTATCTTTATAATGTTCTCATGCGCATACTATCGAAGGTGGTGGTGAATAAGTTAAAACTATGTTTAATCTAGACAGTGTCTAACAAACGAGTGCTTTTAATGAAGGGAGACTATTAGCTCATAATACAATGATTGCATTTGAAGTCACAATGGAAAAAAGGGCTGGTTGGGTTAGAATTGATATTTTAAGGCATAAGATAGGTTGGAATGGAGATTTATTGATATAACGATTAAAGTTCTCTTTTACAACTTAAAAAACTTTGGTACGCTTTATTCTTCCTTTTTACCATGTACCAGATTCAAGTATCGGCCACTAGAACTCAATTTTTTAATTATATGGATAAAAAGAATTTTAACAGAATTGATTTGTTGAGAAATATGTGTAAGTAAAACTAAATTGAACACAATTTGTCTCTCTAATTAATAACCACTCTTTAATTTTGATCAAATTTCTCCATTTCGAAGTACTACATTAGAAAAAATTATAGCCTCCATGTATTGAGAAATACATGTATATACACTCTATAATCCACCAGCATACGAGGAAAATTGTAATGTTTCTATCATCTCTATTATTTCTTATTTATTTTAAATTTAGATTAATTTTACCATATTGTTGACCATGTTTATTAGATTTAAGGTTTAAGAAATCAAATACCATTACTCAGCTATCATATCACACATTACCATTCTCTTATAGAGGAACTAAAATAAATTGGGGATATTTTGATAAAGTTTTTGGAGAAAACCTTACCATTTAGCAATATCATTATATATCATTAAGAATAGAATGATGATCCATTGGTACATCAAGCATTTGTGATATTGATGACAAAGTTGTTCTCAGAGAACGACAAGTTATTAATTTTTGATTCTCTTGGAAAGTGTTTTTATATATTTCTAGGATTTAACATAGAGTTATTATATGATTTTATGTGCGAAAATTCACAAGCGACAATATCTCATAGTGTTTAAAATCTGGATTTTATACAAAATTTTGAGGCCCAAGAATGGCAAATTACCGCACGTCCAAATTAGATATATGTAAAAAACTTAATTTTATTACCTTTCGTTTCTTCGAAAAATAATGTACATTTGTTAAATTTTCTTTAAATATATTAAAGATGTGTAAAATTTTATCCGATTTAGAATTTTATCCCAAAATATTTTAGTGTAAAAAATTGGATGAAAAATAAAACTATCAAAAAAATTATTTCGATATTTTTAAAATTCCGAATTTGAGTTAATCCAAGTTTTCTCTTTAGGAGAGAAGCAAAATTTTATAATAAAATATATGCAGAGAGCTTCGGGCCTTTTTAAATATGACTTTCTTAAGATCGAATCAGACGAGTTTTTCAATTTTTTTTATGGTTTATATTTAACACTAAATATAATTTATTTTAATATAGCCTTTATCAGTATTAAGTACCTTATTTACAAATATTGATTCAATAATAATTAGTCGATTTAGTTGTTATATAATTGGACTTTAAATTGGATCCTGAAAAATTGTTCATTATTTTTATCGAATTGTTTAAACTTATATTTTTTCTAAAATACTAGGTGTTGTTGGGAGGCCATAAAGATAAAACAATTTTTTTTCATATTCAGTATATAACATATTTTCTTATTCATTTATTAATGTTGTGTATTTTTTTAGAAAAGACATATTAATATTCATTAATCTTTACATTTACATATTTTATATAAGTTACTTTATAATTCAATATTAAGTATTTAATTTGTACAATTTATTTTGCAAACATAAATATTTTTATGATGATTAATTAAGTTTTATTTTTTACAATATTATATTTTCCTTGTAAATTTGAGTAAGTAGATTTGAGAATAATGTGTTTTTTTTATCATAACAATTTATGAGTTCATGTTCTTTATTTTATCCTTAGAATGACGTCTCAATAATGTGTTTAACATATTTTATTAGCAAGAAAATCATAAAAACTAATTTACACTAATTGATATCTTTTCAATTTAAATAAATATTGACTTTACTATCAATATTTCATATAAATTTCCAAAAGTTGATTGTTCAACCGTGTTAGTTTAACAAGATAATATCATTGAACAAAATAAATATACATGTTTAAATTATTTAATCTCCATTAATATATTTTGTAACTTTTACCTAAAATTATGAAAAGCCCTTTATAATAGAAAAAAGTCTAATCATATATAAAATAAAATTTACTTTGTTAGAAATACACAACATTATGCAATTTTTTTGAGCATAGTTTGTACTCTTGTAATGTATCATCCCAATTGTTCTTCTGGTCAAAACTTGCTTCAATTCTTCTTCTTGCTGATCAAGGCTTGCTTCTTCTCAGAGTTTGGCTTTATGAATGAGCAGCAAAGTGTCAGACTTCATCACAATTATAGCACTTGATCTTTGACTTGTAATTTTCCCATACCTTGACTCCTTGCGATCATTTTTCCTTTAATTCCTCTTATCAGGTAAAGTTTGAGTAACTACAGCCTTTTTTTTAAAAACATTTTTTTGAAGTCTATATACCCCATATTTCTAAACTTTTTAACTAAAAGAGTATCAATTTGTAGGATATCTTGATCATTACCATGATCAATTTCAGTTCTTGAATAATTTTGTAAGTCATGAGGAATATTTGAGACTGAGTGTCAGACTTTACAATCATGGCCTTTCATTTTGAAATGACCCTTTCTTTCAAATTTTCTCTTCTTTTTCCTCTACCCTTAGAGAAACATGTCTTGTCCTATTTCGTCTAA
>NW_027419024.1:0-68087 GCF_009905375.1 Apium graveolens
TTTTTATAATGTTATTATTTCTAGTTTTAAATATATTTTTTTTCAAAATATTAAATTCTATAATTTTTCAAGTTTCTTATATATATATATATATTTGAGTTAAGTTCTATTGAGTCCTTGTTTTTAGCTGTACGTGAGTCCATATATGTTTTGCAAGTAAAATAGTATAAAAGAAAATTGTAAAATGTATTATAGTGTGAATCATGTTCTACAAATATCACTATTTTAATAAATATCTTGCAAATCTCATACATTTGACAAGTTGAATATTGTTGAATATATGATTTTATTGAACATGATCAGTTTGAAAAACATACGTATTCACGATTCAACTTGCTAAATATTAATGATCTAACACCATAACACACGTTTATATCGCGTAGTTTATTACTTTAGTTTTTAAATTATTAGAAATATAAAACCTAAACCATTAGATTGGATTTGTAATATAACGTTAGGATTTTGGATTTCAGAACTCCACAAAAAATAGGGACTTTATGTATATAATTACTTATAATAACCATATCAAATTGAATAATATAAAATTTAGCATTTGTCTCACAAATATTTGAATAGAAATATATCTTTAATTAAATAATATAATAAATAAACTATTTTTTAATTTTTTATAAAGAAGCATCAAATGTCTTACCATTTTTCAAATAACATGTTAATGAAAATTATTAATTTTACTTTATAGTTGTAGTTTAATTTTTTCTAAAGAGAATGAAAAAAATAGAACTTTAGGAACACCTCTTTATAAATTCACCATCATTGAATAATATTTTAAACCTAATTTTTTGAAGTGAAACATTAATAAATAAATCGATTTAGTATATTTTTGTAGTTTTAACGGAGTTTGGGACATCTAATGTCAAATTTTGAATATATTTAAATATTGGGTCAAGTTTCAAATGTAATAATGTAAAATCAGTAACTTAGTAATTTTGATACAAATATCAATTGATTTGATCGTATAAAAACCTCAAAATATTAATTTTTATTAATACATATTATAAAAAATTATCCTTATTGGAAAGGTATTCTCGTCAAACTCGTAATTTAAATTTATTAAACCTAGATAGTGACGATGTATTTTCAGTTGGGTTATGTAGATAAATTTTAAGTATTTTTTTAAAATGGGTAAAATTCTGATTTTGAAACTAGTAATTTTGATACATATTATCAATTGACTTGATTTTATAAAAACCTCAAAAATATTAATTTTTACCAACATAATACATCACAAAACTTTTCTTTTTTGGTAAGATTTTCTATTCGAACTCATAATTTGAATTAAACCTAGGTAATGACAGGATATTTATGGGCAGGTCATTTAGTCAAATTTCGAGTATTTTTTGAAAAAATGGGTCAAGTTCTAATTTTGAATTCGAAATACACTAATTATAACTTATCTAGATCTGTGGTACACATATATATTATTTATATAAATGTATCTTTTTTCAACATATAAAAAGATAATCATATGTACAATTTATTTTTTATTAAAAAATGTATAAGACATACTTTTCAAATTAAAAATTGTTTAATAAATGAGGGAATGATCCGTTTATGTACTATACTTAACTTTATATCTGAAATTCAATTGTTTAAAAGTAACTCTACAAATATTTTAGTAATCGTATTTAAAGTTAAATAAATTATCACTATTTACGACACTTACATACTATGTGTATGATAAAAAACTTAAGTAATAGTGTGGTGCGGTGGTAAGGTGATGTGCTTCTGAATGTAAAGACTCGGGTTCAATTTTTCCCAACAACCCCTCTTATTATAAATACAAGAGATATTTAAAATTGTCTGAACATTAATTTTTGTTGTATTTACAAGACATTAGCAATATTATTATTGAAGTTGCTCCAGTAATGGTAAGATTATGGTCGTGATTAGGGGTGTAATCGAGTTGAGCCGAGCCGAATACTGCCAGGCTCGGCTCGAGCTCGATTAAAATAGTTCAGGCTCGAGCTCGATCGAGCCTTTAATTTCAAGTTCGAATATCGGCTCATAAAAGGTTCGGTAGGCTCGAGTTCGGCTCGAAAGCTCAAATTAATTCACTAAATATTAACATAAAACTCGAATATGATCGGTTCGACTCGAGTTTGGCTCGAATTCGACTCGATAAAAATAAATAACATATAATATATATTAAATATTTACATAAAAATATATTTATAATAAAAAAAATTATAAATAATAGAGGTTCGATAAGGCCCGCGAACCTTACGAGCCGAATAATTTAAAGCTCGAGCTCGGATCGAATAAAAATTTGAAAAGTTCGAGTTCGAGCTCGGCTCGATTATTTTCGAGCCGAATTCGAATTTTTTACGAGCCGGGTTCGAGTAGTTCACGAACAGTTTGACTCATTTACACCCCTAGCGGTGACTAAGCCCTGCCATAGCAGGGGTCATAATGTGTAATCGCAAATCCCTTATATTCTTCCCCTAAAATAAATAAATAAACATGCAGGCTTGTCCATTAGAAAAATAAACATGCAGGCCTAATTACTCTGCGAGCTATCAATGAAGCCGCATTCTTCCTAGTCAAAACTTAAGTTTGCAGTTGGTCCGAAATTTAATTATCAAGAACCCTCGCTCGTGGCTCCTGTGTGCCAGTATTCTAATATATGATTATTAGAGAATGTTTGCAGGCCAACTAATAACTTTTCAAATACTTATATTAAATTGTGTTAATTACGTGAACAAAAAAATTCTGATTCTGACTGAAAGTTTACGAGTTCTAGGAAGGCACATGCACATTTTATTTATTGATTTCGATTTCTGCAGTATCTAGTTTGGTTTTGTGATTTGACTAATTTCAATAATATATTCGTTTCAGCATTAAGCTAATTAATAGCTCAAATATTCGAACTAGCAACATATACAATTTAGCAATGTCTCAATTTAGTAGAAGTTCGTGATACATGTGTTGTTTAAAGTATATAGCAAATAAACAAAACAAGCGGAGCCAGAGTTTTATCGGGTATTATTGCGAGCCGCGTCAAATATTGTCAGAGTCGACTATATCTATAAAAATTCGGATTCTAATTTGCAAAATATTTAATTTCCTGATTTTAAGATCGAAATTCAGCTCGTAAAAAAAATGATAAAATAGAGTTCTGCTTAAAAACTCGAATCAATTTCACTATATATTGATAAAATATAGAAACATGATTGATTCAGCTCGGATTCGATTTAATTAAATATATAAAATATTAATAATATATAAAATATTTATATAAATATATAAATATATAAATATAATAAAAATATTAAATATAATAGAGACTCGATAATACTCGTGAACCTCAATTACAAGTCGAGTAATTTCAAATTCGAGTCCAATTCGGGAAATAATTCGAATACCTTGACTTCGGTACGATATTACCAAGCCGACTACCAATATTTTACAAACCGACATAATTCACAAACGGTTTGTCTTATTTACCCATATAGTGCGAAACTAACAGCCATTAACCCTTTTTTCTAACGAACCCAGTTCTTTCTTGTTACACAAAAAATGCGTTCGAGTTCAAAATTACGCGTTAATGAATCAAATTGCACTCGAACTTTTATTGAATAAAAACGAGCTGAATCACATTTGTACCCTTACCACTTACTCCCGAGTTTTAATTAGGAAGGAAAGCAAGTGGTGGGTGAATAAAGTAGTTTCACTTACATTCATATTTGTGCTCCCGAATTTTTAAAAGGAGCGAAAACAAGTGATAATTAATGGAAATTTAACAAACTTTCATTTCAAAACTTTCATTCCAAAAATGGGATAAAAGTATTTTACCTTCTTATCATTTACTTCTTTTCCTTTAAAAAACTCGGGAGTAAGGCCTTAAAGAGCCCTGAAAAGAAAATTCTCACGTACAAAGTGGTTTAAACGCCTCGACCCAACTAATGATCGTTTTTTACTCAACTCAAAATCAAATATTAATCTATTATCCTGAAGGAGTCACATATATTGTAATTCTAAACTTTTAAGTGCTAGGAGTATTTTGAAAAGTCAGACATATATGCAAGGTTTTTTAGGATTTTAACGAGCTCTTTTTCATTCACGTACGCCCTTACTTTAAGAACTCGAACTTGACACGAATGAGCTCGAATTTGTGCAGGAACGTAAGCTCTACATGCAGTAACATATATCATATTTGTTCAGTGGTGCTTCCATATAAAAAATTGATTTTGTTATTTATAGATATTATTTATTACTAAATATGTGCTAATCTAATTTATATTTAATTTCTTAACACACGTATTAATACATAAAAATAACAGCTATGTCTGATAGAAAATTTAATTCTTATTTTACATCCAAGTTCAAATTCTAATTTATTTTAATTTGATATAGGCATTAGGAATAATAATTATATGTGGATATCATCTATTATCTATTATATCTATAATACTGCAACATCAAGTTTTGGGAAAATATTTTATTCATAATTACTATTTTACCCCTGTATTTTATTAAATATTAAAATTTGTTGCTTTGGATGGGAATCGAACCCAAGTCAACTATTTGTAAGTTTAGCATATCAACCACTTGAGTTAGTGACATAATTGTGTAATTTTTGATAATATTAAGTGTTGAGGTAGATGTTATTTATTTACACTGTGTCTTACTCTATATTTAATTTGATATTTATTTTAATATATCTATAAAATATAACGATTTGAGACTTTATTAATTAACTCATTTCTATATACTAGCTTTATATTAGGGAAAAACAACAAAGAATACATGTATTTTAATTGTACAACTTTTTATTTATAGTTAAATTTAGAGTTCATAGACAACTTTAATAAAAAAATTCGTTTTAAACCCAAATTTCTTGTGTAACATAGCCAACTTATTCTAATCAACGAATCGAAACATCATCTTCGAATCATAGTAATTTTAAAAATATATTTTTCTCCGTAACCATCGAAGCATGTTAGCCTCTTTATACGAATTTTATAAAAGAATAATGTAGGATATTCATAAGCATAAAATATACAGTATCGATAGACGAACATTCGATAAATAAATAAACTCATCAAATAAATTAATAATCTCGGTAAATAAAAAAATTACATTCCCGAATGTATTCATTCATCGAGATTTTATTGTACACGTTTGTGACTGTTCTAGGGATGAGCAAACCCGGACAAAAAACTGAAACCGAAATCAAGACCGAACAAAACTGAACCAAACCGCACCATTAAAAATCGAACTAATTAATAACCAAACCAAATAAAAACCGATTTGATAATATGGTTGCGGTTTGGTTTTAATATTTTTTAAACCGAATACAAATCGACCGAACCAAACCCTTCACAAATTTTCGACACATCTGTAATTCACAAGTCAATTGATTACCCTCCATTTTCATTACTTTGGTAATTTAGTTGATTACTTTTTTACCATTAAAATTGACGTATAATTTATATATGTCTTATAACACAATCAAATAATCATGTTTATCCCAACAAGAGCAAAATGGCAAGGGGATAGGCCGGTACAAAAATAACTCGGTACTTTTTTTAGTCATCTATGGAAGAAGGTCGTAAAGAAATAGATTTGAGACGAAAAGATTTAAAAAAGAAGATTTTTCTCTTTACTAAAATATATGTATATCCATTCACGATCTTATAATAAGAGCAGAGGATCATTCCCTATGAATCGATAATTAGTTAAAAATTATGAACATAAAATCATATTTATGAATAAATAATTTAGAATCAATCTATACCCCCGTAAACACATAATACGTGACGTCGAGTATGCCCACGAATTGCATGGGGGAAGTAATTAATACAGTTGATATTTGAACATGGTGAGAAGATAAAAAAAAACTCTTAAAACAACGCACATAACGATCATCGCCCATTTCACGATAATTTTAAAATTTTCATTACTGTTAAAAACTAAAAACATCTCGGTATGAAATGTTTAGCTACCATCATTAATAATAATCATACTCTACTTCAATGATTTGGATCAATTCTTATTGCGTAGTTAATTCAAATCATTTATTTTAAAGAGTAAAATGTTCGATAAAGAAAATTAAAATAATATTTTCCTTTATACTACAATCACTTTGAATATTACACGTTCTTACATATTTTTTTTATAAATATAACCATATTCTTCGGCTACAAATATTTGTAAAATATATATTTATTAAATATTAAAATATTTAAAAATTAATAGATAAGAATTGCCCGTGCCTTGCACGGGTTTAGGAGCTAGTTTTCCTAATACATCAAAAAATTCAAAAATAACTAAAATATGACACATATCAATCAATCAATCAACCGTAATCACTACATATCGCCTAGAACAGTGTCTGAGCAGGATATAGTGTACGCGGCATTACCCTCATTCTAAAAAATGAAAATTCTGTTTTTTCACAATACCCCAGTTTAGGTGTGTGTATATATATATATATATAAATTGATATACAATAATGCATGAAAGTACGTAAAAAGTAAGCGGGGCAATATATTGGCCCATATTTTTTTTTTCACATAGGACTTACCTATGTCGTAAGAATCATCTTCCTCCTTAATTCTTAATATCCTGGCCAAAAACTTACACTCGTTAACATATTCAAGATTTAGCCGGAACGTTTTTTCTTAATTACAATAAACACCAGACACAAGAATTAAGAATTTACTCAACCCCTAGTGATATTTGGAATGAGCACCCGAACTGGGATGGAATTTCGAAGAGGGCAAAAACACCGATGTTATACAGTCAAATTGTGGGGCGTTTATGTCTTCTTCATTTAAATTGACCAATTAACAAAATTTATTATAAGTGTCGTCTGCGAAATTCTAACCTTAATTCACGGAAAACATGTAGGGCATATTGAAATGGGACACATTACACATATATATATATGCGGTAAATCCAAACCCGAACTCGGCCGATTTGTATCTGGTTTGGATTTATCCCAAATCTAAAAAAGTTGGAAAATAAACTCGAAATCCGAGAAAAAAAAAGAGAGAAAATAAGTTAGTCTGCAAAACTGAAAATTTAGGATGACATAATCATATGAACCTCGAGTCACAATTATATAAGGGTATTTGTAAAAGGAAAAATATTATTTTCAGAGTAAGTTTTATGTTTTCATAGCAAAACCTGAGTGAAAATATCAAACTCCCCCTGCATTTATAATAAACATGTCTCCAAAAGATTAAGACAAGGATAATTTGGTAATTTCATATTTCATTACTCTGAAAATAAAAAAAATGCTCTTAAATTAACATTTTCCTTTTAAATATTTAAGAAACGTTTTATGTAATAAAAAAATTGAAACCTTAAAATGCTAAAAGGGAAATTAGGTCATAAAGAAAAAAAAAGTAAAAGTCTCAAAGCCTTCAAATGCTAAAAGGAAAAATAGGTAATAAAGAAATATAAAAAAAAACATTGTACGACAGATAAGTTCGTGAATTTCAAAACACAAATATAATACAGTTAATATTCTATATATGGAAGGAGAGTCATACTCCAATAAAAATCAAGTTAGAATAAAAATTAGAAATTAGTACTTCGTCCATCCTATTTTAATGGTTCATTTTGCAAAATAAAAAAATTTCAAAATATTTGTCATGTTCTTTAACCCATACAAGATATATAGTTTCAATATTAACTAAAACACCCTCTAACTATATATGTTTTTAAGTCTTGTTCATATGTGACAAGTTTCTTAAGTCTTGTTCGTAGGTGACAAGTTAATCTGATATTTTAGTTTGGTTAATATCATGGCAAATCAATATCAAAAGTTGGAGGAACTATATTCACGGTTAACAATCAAGGAGGAAGAAACAGAGGGAATAGTTTTAGAGGTGGATGAAATAGCAGTGAAACCTACTGAGTTTGTTTTAATAGGACGTTTTCTAACAGAGAAGAATCTAAACTTCAATGCTATGCAGAATGTAATTGCATCGTTATGACGGCCGAAGGAAGGCATAGAGGTACATGATATAGGTGGTCAAAGGTATATATTCATTCTTTATCATATCATGGATGTAAGGAAAGAACTGGAGGGAGGACCATGGTCCTTTGAACAAAATCTATTGGTGTTACATAGGCAAGTAGACGGAGAAGATCCTTAGGCGGTACAATTGTTGGAGAGTGATATATGGATTCAGGTGCATGATTTGCCGAAAGGATTTGCTTCTGTGAAAGTGCTGGAAAATGTGGGGAATTATATAGGGAAATATGTTAAGTCTGATAATGCAAACTTTAAAGGAACCTGGAAACTATTTCTTCGTATTAGAGTTACAATTAGAGTTGATAAGCCATTAAAACGTCGTATGAAGATCAAGAGGGAGGGAGGTAATTGGAGTTGGGTTAATTTTAAATATGAACGGCTTAGTACGTTTTGTTTCGTATGTGGAATTCTAGGGCATGCTGAGAAAGATTGTGTAGTAGTCTATGCAAATCCAGATCGAGAAATAGACAGGGCGTATGGACCGTGGATGCGTGCTCAGACAAGAAATTCTCAGGCTAATGCAGGGGCAAGATGGCTCAGGAATTCAATGGTGATGGCAGCCGGAGAAGGTAGCAGTAACAGATTCCAATCAGCTGATGCAAGTGATGTGGCTGTTACGGAGGAGTTTGTTGAGATTGATGGGAAAATTAGCAAGAAAAGCGACAATGATTTTGGGGTAATAATTAAGCCTAATTCAGTTGCAGATAAAGGGAGGAAATCCAAATTCAAAAACAAAAAGATGTGATTGTTGTAGATCCAAAGAGGAGACGTATAGAAGATGGCATGGGCTCCTACACTGGGCCAAGTCCAATGTCTACTGATGGGCTTGAAAAATTAATGGGTAATGAAAACCAAGTAGAAATAATGGAGGGCAGTTCAAAAAACTTGCTTACGGCGGGACCTGTGGACCAGGCCCGCCAAGTAAAATGAGTATCCTTGCGTGGAACTGTCGTGGGCTGGCCAACCCACGAGCAGTTAGGTTCTTAAAAGAATTGGTAAAACAATTCAGGCGGAGTTTAGTATTTCTTTCAGAGACGTTAGTTGAAAAAAGTAGAATAGATTATGTGGGTAAGCGATTAGGTTTTTCTGAGAATTGGGTGGTAGAAACAGGGCATCATGAAGGAGGGTTGTCGTTATTATGGAAAGATGGTAGTAAGGTGGAGATCAAGGGATCGTGTGAGAATTTTATAGACTTTGAGGTTTATGCTGAACAAATAGGTAAATGGCGATACACAGGCTTTTATGACTATCCGGAGAGAAACAGAAGACAGGATTAATAGGATTTGCTGCGAAGTTTAGCACATAACTCTGATTCCTATCTACCTTGGTGTGTGTTAGGAGACTTTAATGATCTAATGTATGCAAAAGAGAAAGTGGGGGGACGTATGCATCCAAGGGCTTTATTAGATGGTTTCTGTAATGTTGTGGAAGAATGTAGTCTTTGTGATTTAGGATTCACAGGTAGCATGTATACATGGGAGAGGTTCCGAGGTACTAATAAATGGGTTCAAGAACGGCTAGATCGGGGCCTAGTTAATGATGAATGGAGGCGAGTTTTTCCGGATGCAGAACTATGTATGCTAGATGTGTCTACTTCAGACCATCTTCCATTGTTGCTCCAACTACATAGGAGGGTTTATGTACCTAAGAAAAGAAGGTTTAAGCTTGAGAATTTGTGGCTTCGGGAGAAAGATTGTATGCAGATTGTGGAGTCGAGTTGGAATGAAATGCATCATGCAGATATCCTGTTTAAGATTAACAAATGTGTAGTTAACTTAGAAGAATGGGGGGGGGTGTTGTTAAGGAGTTTAAACAGAAGTTGTTGATGGTAAGGAAGGATTTACGGCAGTTTAGATCTCGTAGAGATGCGTATGGGGTTGAGAAGTATAATAGGGCAAGAAACGAATTTCATGAGCTGTTGAAGAGACAGGAAATTTACTGGCAACAAAGGTCTAAACAGTTTTGGTTGAAAGATGGCGATCAAAACACTCGTTTCTTTCACAAATATGCCTCAAGTCGTAGGAGAAATAACACTGTTACTAAGCTTAAAGATAAAGATGATAATTGGCGAGATGACGTTCATGGTGTACAGCAGGTTATTATGGAGTATTTTGAGATCTGTTTACTACATCTGGAAGTACGGAAGGATTAACAGAGCGGGAGATAGTGCCTAGAATTACAGAGAAGTAGAATGAGTTGTTGCTAGTACCAGTTACAATGGATGAAGCTAAAAACGCAGTTTTTTCTATGCATGGGGATAAATCACCGGGACCAGATGGTCTAAATCCTACTTTCTATCAGTCTTTCTGGCATATAGTGGGTGTTGACGTCATGAGATTTTGTAATGAATTCATTATGGAAGGGGTGCTACCATAAGGAGTTAATCATACCTTAGTGTGTTTAATCCCAAAAACTAAGCAATTAGAAAAGATGCAAGATATGAGACCTATCTCATTGTGTAACGTTTTATTTCGTGTGCTATCCAAAGTGCTGGAAAATCAGTTAAAACCTTGTTTAATTTCGATTATATCGGACAAGCAGAGTGTTTTTATTCAAGGAAGGCTTCTCACAGATAATGCTTTAAAGGCGTTTGAAATAAATCACTACATTAAGAGAAAGACTCAAGGAAAACAAGAAGTTGCAGGGCTAAAATTGGATGTATCAAAAGCCTATGACAGACTTGAGTGGGGTTTTTTAGAGCTTATATTAGCTAAGTTTGGTTTTTCTGGGGATTGGATAGCTCGAGTTATGCTTTGTGTTAAAACCGTGTCTTACAGTTTTATACATAATGGGGAGATTTTTGGAAACATTAAACCGGGACGAGGGTTGAGGCAATGTGACCCCATTTCACCATATTTGTATATTATGTGTGTGGAGGGGTTGAGTGCAATCATTAGAAGAAATGAAGTTGCTGGTTGAATCCATGGATGTGTTATAGCTAGGGGCACCGTCGATTTCACATTTACTGTTTGTTGACGATTGTTACCTATTTGACCGTGCTAATGAGGTTTAAGCGACAAATGTTAAATATATCTTGTTACAGTATGAAAGAATCTCAGGATAAATGATAAACTTTCATAAATCAGTGATCAATTTTAGTCCCAACACTGGAAGATTGGAACGGGAGGTAGTGTGTCAGAGGCTGGGTATTAGGGAAGTTCAGGATCTTGTACATTATCTAGGAATTCATATGCGTAAAGGGAGAAAAAAAGGCCAAGCATTCTAGTTCGTAAAAGATAAAATCAAGCAGAAACTTCAAGGATGGAGAAGTAAGGGTATTTCTAAAGCAGGTAAAGTTACTTTGCTTAAAACTGCAGCTCAATCAGTATCAAATTTCTGGATGAGCCCTTTTTTTATACCAGAGAGTGTATGCGATGATATTGAGAGGTTAATGAATTCTTACTGGTGGGAAAATGGTACTGGGTCTACTCAGGGTATTAGATAGAGATCGTGGAAAAGACCGTGTGTTGTAAAAGAAGGTGGAGGCTTAGGAATGAAGGAGCTCTATAAATTCAATATTGCAATGCTGGCAAAACAAGGCTGGAGGTTAGTTAACAATGTCAACCCCTTGGTGTCGAGCTTGATGAAAGCACGTTATTATCCAAAGGAAGATTTTTTAAATGCTGCCATGTGGTCCAATCCGAGTTTTATGTGGCGCAGTATTTTGACAGCTCATGATCTTTTGAAACATGGTTGTCGACGGCGTATTGGAAATGGGGATAAAACTCGAATTTGGAAGGTGCCCTGGCTGCCAGATGTTGATAATGGCTATTTATCAACGGATAAGCCGCTGGAACTACAAAATGCAATTGTGTCGGGGTTGATGGAGATTGATAATAGGAGATGGGATGAAGAGGTTATTAGTGATTTATGTAATGATAGAGATAAAGAACTAATTCTTTCGATTCCTCTATCTATGGGAGCTAGAGAGGATGGGCGGTACTGGTTGCTTGATCCTAAGGGTAATTTCACAGTTCGTAGTGGGTATCGTTTCCTTCAAGGAGAACAACCAAAACCCTATGCTAAATTCTGGAGGAAAATGTGGAGTCTAAGACTTCCAAGTAAGGTTTTAAATTTGTTATGGCGGGCTTGTTGTGGATGCTTACCTACTGCAATGGTTTTAACACATAAAAGAGTTGAGATAAATAAAATTTGTCCGTGGTGTCATCAAGCTGAAGAAACGGACATTCACGTCTTTTTTGAATATAATTTTGCACGATCGTTGTGACTGTGTTTTATTCTGAGGGATGATATACAGGTGGGCAGAGGTGAGGGAATTCTGAATATTTTGCAGCGGATATTTGATACACTGTCACAGGAGAAATGTACGTTGATTGGGATAGTGTGTTGGAGCTTGTGGTATAGAAGAAACAAGTGGGTCTGGGATAAAGTGAATAATTCAGTACATGAAATGATGAAAGAAGCAATGGCGATGTTGCAAGACTAGAGGGATGCTCTGGATGTTACACAGTAAAGGGGGTTGAATCAATCCGGCACTGTGATTAATAAGTGGCAGAAACCACCCCCAGGATGGGTTAAAATTAATATGGACGCAGCTATGAGTACGAATGGAAGGCATATGTCTGGTTTTGGATGTGTGGCAAGGGATGCATGGGGCAGTTTCTCAGGGCTCGGGCAAGTAAATTTAGAGGTGCCTTGAACATATAGGAGGCAGAAGCCATGGCATTTAAAGAAGCGATGCAATGGGCGTTAGTTAATGGCTGGAAAACTTGCATATTTGAATCTGATGCGAAAATGATGGTTGATACGGTGCATAGTGTTGCTGGTAACTCTCCATTTTACTTTATTGTGAGAGATTGTGTTAATTTATTTAGATACTTCGATGAGTTACAAGTGTGTCATATTCGTAGATCCGCGAATGGTGTGACTCATGTGTTAGCACAAGCCGCTCGTTCTATGTCTGATCTGGTGCAGGTGTGGCATGTAGTCGTTCCTGAATTTATTTCTCATGTAATTGTTGCTGATATGGGTTAGTTCTAATGAAAGTTTATTTAAAAAAAAAAAAACTAAAACACCCTACTCATAAATGTCCTTATATGAATTTCAAAATGCACATTATTTTATAATTTTTGTGTGTGTATATATACACGTATATGTTTACTTTTTTGTTGAAGTATGTATAATTAGTGTAATGTGTAAAAATTAAGTTGTATTATTTGTGTGAAAACGAGAAAATGGACATTAAATCTTCTATTTCTTAATATGTGTGAAATTTACATAGTAGACTATTAAAATGAGATGGAGGTGTATAAATTGGGATGGATGATGTCATGGTGATGTCACTTGAGTTTCATGATGATGTCATTATGATACTTGATGATGCATTTAGTAGTGGGTAATGTCATGATATAAGGAATCACTAACTTAAATATTAACAATGATTAAATATATAAAATATGATTTAAACCAACAATTTAGACTATCACTAAATTAAACACAAAATTTCACTAAATTAGCGGCGATCACTACATTACATACTACTAATTACTAAATTAAGGGTATCGGGGATGATGTTATAATCATGTTATAGCGGGTGTATGATGTTATATAAAGGTGAGTGATGTCATGATAGCAAGAATCAATAAATTACATATTAACAATCACTAAATATATTGAAAAGTAATTTTAATACCAACAGTTTGGACAATCACTAAACTACACATTAGTAATAACCACCAATAAATTATATACTAATGATCAATAAATTAAGAGTGCTGTGTGTGATGGATGATGATGTCATATTAAAGGTGTGTAATGTGGTGAATAATCTAATCATGATATCATAAAGGGGTGGGTAATGTCATCCGATGGTGAAGATAGTAAAATAGGGGGTGTAGATAATGATTTCTATTTTCTAGTTTTTATTTTAGAGGAAATTTCTATTTGTTGATTTGCTTATATATATAACATTACTTTTCTCCTTTTATATAATATAACATTATTTATAATTTAATATGTGTTTGGTTTAGGTTGGATTCGAAATCAGTTTCGGGTTTTCGTGTCAGATTCCTAATGGTGCATAAAATTTAAACCCAACCAAAATAATTTAGGTTTAAAAATCAAATCCAAACCAAAAATAGTCGGGTTCACTAAGATTAGAGCTGTAAACGAACCGAGTTGTTCGTGAGTAAGTTCGAGCTAGGCTCGTTAAGTACTCGGTTCGGCTCGGTTCGTATGAACTCAATAATAAGCTTAACGAGCTCGAGGCGAGCTTTAGCATGTGCGACTTGAGTTCGATCGGCTCGAACTCGACTCGTCAAAAACTCAAAAAAACATGAATATATTTTGATTTTTAATAATATTCGTAATATTTTAAGTTTAAAATTACTCACAAATATTTAATACATAAATCAATTGAATTATTTGATGTTAATAGATTAAAGTTTGAGTTTCAGTTGCCTCGAAATTGATAATAAGTAGTTCGAAGTGAGTATTAATCATTTTTTTAAAAATTAAATGTTACTGTTACGAGCTGTTCATTAAAGACTCCCGTTTGGATCGACTCATTTTTGTTCGATAGAAGCTTGAGTTTGGCTCGATTTATTAAAGAGCTCAAACCTGAACACAATTTTTTTGTGATAAAAAAGCTCAGCTCGACTCGGTTCGTTATGAAAAAAAGGGTTTTTCATAAATATCCAAGTTGAAAAGAATTTTTGTAAATATATTGTCATTTTTTTTAAAACAAGTTGTAAAAATACTATCTTTCAAAAAATATTTATAAAAATACGGAGGTTGCATTTGCA
Organism: Apium graveolens; assembly: GCF_009905375.1. Classification (NCBI taxonomy): domain Eukaryota; kingdom Viridiplantae; phylum Streptophyta; class Magnoliopsida; order Apiales; family Apiaceae; genus Apium; species Apium graveolens. The sequence goes on from NW_027419024.1 coordinate 14,773, forward strand.
ACCATATCTGCAACCGCTAAAAAGCATATATGCAAACACAAATGCAAATTTAAAAAATTCGTTGAAAATTACATTTAGTTGCAAAATAAGTTCTAAAAAATTGTAAATGACGAAAAATAAGTACCCCTGCGGGGCCAATACTAATATCACAAAAGTAACCATGAAATCAACTAAAAGCAAAGCAAAAATCGCCTAAAAGCAATCAAAATTCTTCCTCTTCAATCTTCCTCTTCCCGTCAATACCAAACCTATTCCCTTACATCTTATTCAGAAATTAAGAAATTAAAATCTTGTCCAAAACCACATCTTGTCAGAAATTAAAATCTGAATTAACAACTATCACATCTAAATTATGCACAAATACATACAATTAATATACTACACGAAACTTATATAAATTGGAAGAAATATAAAAAAGATTCAATAAGTTTGGTTCTATACATACATATAAGCATATGTTCGTATATGATAGCAAAAAACATAGAATCGTAAGAAATGAAATCACTTGTATAAAGGCGAAGTATGATTTCTTGAAACTATCAGAAGCAAACAGATCAAACACCGTGAAAACAGAGGGAAAATGACTGAGATTAGAGAGAGAGATCAATATAAGAAAAAGAAGTGAAAAGAGAAATAGAGAAGAGGAGGAGGGGAAAATGGACTGGGTCTTTATAAAAAGCCCGGAACGTAATTTTGCAAAACAAATGCTGTTATATTAAAAGAAAAGATATATTTTCAATAACTATTTCATGTTGATATATTTGTAAAAAAGTACCTCAAAATTGGTATTCTTGACAATTTCTCAAAAAATATTAAGATCCGCTTATTATAAATAAATCCCGACTCAGCTCTTTTACGGCCCTAGCTAAGATTCAATAAGAACGATCCCGTATCCTTGGAAGTTGGAACATGTACAAATTGTCGTCCCTGCCAGAGAGAGTGAAAGAGTAATATGGTCATATTTAAGTTGATAAATTTTTGGTCGCACCGAATTTTGTCTCTATTATGCATATATTTTATCATGTTGTTTCATTCCTTTGTTTCAGTTCACAGTTAAATTGGAAGCTTGTAGCTTATTATTATAGTCGAACTTCAGATTATTTTTGTAATTAAACTCAAAAAATTTCAAGAAAAAGAAAAGCTTTTTAAAAATTTAAGAAGATAAATGAAAAGAAGAAGAGAACCAAGGGTATCAAAAACTACTTAAAACATCAGTACAGTAAAATATTAACGATTACGAAGGAAAAAACATTTAATAATTATTTTTCCAACCCAAAATACAACATTATTTTCACTTATGAAAAATATTGGTAATTTGGTATCAATTAATGTTGTATAAGTTGCATGTCCTGTTACCACCTGAATCTACCTTACAAATCAATGTTTAAAATATAAAATTAAATTTTAGGTTACTATTATTCGTACTTTTAAAATGATACTTATAAAAATTGTATCTTTTTTTTAAAAAAAAAAGGTAAAGTCTCATTTCTAAAAATAGTAAAATTGTATTTCCTCCATCTTATCTTATATATGTGTCATATTCTGACTAGTCAATGATGAAACTGTTTGAACTTTGACCGCAAATTATATTTAATATATAATTAAATAAATTTCAAAACTTATATTATTAGAAAATATATCTTATCCTTACTAAAATGTATTTATAAATTAATAAAAATAATACATAAATTTATCTTAATTATCGGTCGAAATTAATTATCGGTCGAAATACGCTCAACTTGACTATATAATAATCACAATATCACATAATATGAGATGGAAGGAGTATAATTTTTGTTCCCGCCATTTAATATTTTATTCTCAGCCAACTCTTGAAATTTAAATATCAACTTAGACATATTTTTCTGATGATATACGTAAGAATTTAAAAGACATGCTATACAATTATACATCAAATCTAGAGTGGAGGATACATATCTAAATAACTTTGCTTTTTCTATTTTAGCAAAAAAAAAAAAATCATTTTCTTTTATTTTTCGTATATTTTGGCTGTAAGTTCTCAAGGACTATAATGATTGACCAATATTTTTTTCCAGACAAGTCGTGCACACCACTCGAATGTAAGCCGCACATTCAACTTACATTTTTAAGAAGAAAATTTTTGATTTTGTGAAGATCGAACATATGATCTCTATGTACTACATGCAGGACCATCAGAAAATAAATTGAAGAAACAAGGATTTAAATAAAACAAGAGCATTATGTATATTTCATATTAGCTATAGTACAAACGTAATGAAATTATGCAAAAAGAAAATTGTGCATGCAAATTTGTGACTGAATTTGTGCGTGTACATGTATATATTCGTAACAAAATGATGCAGAATCAGGCTACACTTTTCTTTCTAGATAAGAAAATTAAGCTACACTTTTGATAGACACGAATATTTATAAACTATTAGGCACCTGGGTGACTAATTCCCCTGTTCCCACTAATTGCAGCCATCGTACCCATCTCATTTCCGCAACTAAGCTACAATTAAGATCCGGAAAATGTAACCCTGAATAACACGGACAATCGTCTACTTAACACATGTCGCCTTCAAGTAATTTTGTCATTTTCATTTTCTGGAAATTCCGCCACCTCTTCTCCTAGCACTCTAGTAATCACTCTCACACAGCTGTCTTTTCCAGTTTATCTGGGATGACTAGCCCCCAATAATCCCAATATGGATACTAAGCATATGGACAAGAAAAAGGGAAATCACTAAAAAAATACAAAAATAATAAAAATCGTCCAATGTCGGTTGCTATCTCAGATCATAGTTACTATGAATTATATCGGAAAGCCATACATAAGTTATTTCCAGATTATACACTAAAGGACCGTTAAGGATCATTTGTAGATACACAGAGAATGTTGCAAACGTCTATATTTTCCTTCTCCAAATGAGTGACTAATAAAGCATTTAAAGGATAACACATGTAACAAATTAGCTATACACGTCACCTTTAAGAGAACATTTGCTCATCCCACACATCATAATACCTGTTCGTGCCCAATTGATAAGCCACTGTAACCCAAAAACTTGACCGCCTTGATACAACACTTTGACTTCAAGGATGGCCACAAGTGCATTTTAATTATCTCAATCCAGAGGGGGTGGCCTGAGGGTTGCCTGCTGTTCTACCCCTCATGGCCTTTGATTGTGCCAGTATGCTATCATAATCCTGGTCACAACAAACAGTACGTGGTAAGACAATGTAGGCAGCAGAAGATACAAAGAGGAAAGAACTTCAGATGACCTACCCGTTTTTCGAAGGCATTGTCCCTAGAATCAATTATCTTGTCTGCAACACCATAATCAATCGCCTCCTGAGCTTGCATATATTTGGGTCGCTGAATGTCTTTCTCGATTTCTTCCTTTGGCTTCCCAATTCCTTTTGCTAGGAGCTCAAGATAATACTCGGTGTTTGCATCTAGTTCTTTAGCCTGATGCAATGTTACACGTCAGATGCTTTATACATAAGATATAAACACAGAAACACATACAATTATATATATATATATATATAGAGAGAGAGAGAGAGAGAGAGAGAGAGAACCTTAATCCACATATCTATTACTGCCCCGCTTGATCGGTTGACTTTGGGAAGATATAATTTTGCTGCAATGTAGATATAAAGAGACTCAGCCACATGCATAATGGCAAAATGAGAACTTATACTCGATTATGACAATATATAGTCTTAGGATGTAACTAACAAAATCAGACGTACACGAGAATCCAAAAGAAACGGGCAAAGGAAAATTGTTATTAATTTGTAAGCAGGCCTTGGTATATTCCAGGGAAAGAGTCAATGAACGAGTAAACAGACACTTAAAGATCTTAAATATAGATATAAATATATAATATGTCAGAAACAAATTAGACTCTTCAGCTGTAAGCAATTCCGAGTGAATGTCCTCATAAAAAACATTGTATATATCACTCGGTATCCATTCTGTAAAAAACATGAACTTCTTTTCTGTTTGTGTGGCTGGATGGGTGCTGGGTGGAACAGAGTAGGATAATGAACTAGATTACTCACTGTCAAAAAATATTTCTTTTTGTTGGTGTATCTGGCTGGAACACAGTAGTCTAAAAATGAACTATATTAACTACTGGCTGTAGCATGCCATAACTCATCTTCTGAGATTTGTTGCTCACCCCATGAGGCCCATGCCATTCCCCATTTAGACGGGGCAGGACGGCCCCATTCGGTCGGGTTAGGGGCGGGTTCCCCATTTTCCCCGCCCCATTGAGAAGCCTACGTGCCACTTCTTTCTACTCACAGAAGTTGGATTATAGTATAATAAAAAAGAAACACTGAACCAGGAAAGCCAATATTAAGGAACAGACGACGACAAAAGAATATAATCAATGTGAAATATGACTGACATGTCATCTACAAGGGAACAAGTTTTCTCATGGGAGACAAGACCGTATATCTATCTTCTTAAAAACTTGGACACCGAGTTCCAATTAAAAACCTTTATATATCAATCTTTTGTCTTTTATCTGTTTTGAATTTGCTTAATGAGTTCCGAAGAATACTGAGATATAGTAACAATACATCTAACATCAGTATAAATATAAATACAGTATGATTCATGCTGATATACTTCACGTCTTCACCAAAATTTGAGCTTACTAGAGGAATTTGGCTGCATAGCACGGTAACCCTTGGTTCCAAGAGATAGAAGCATGGCTGCTTGACCAAAAGCCATGCCACAATTCACAGTATACACATCTGATTTGCAATACTTGAAGTTCAAAGATCCCCAGAAAAGGAAAAAAAACAGGACTCGTTAGACTTTAAGGTAGTAAAAAAGACTCAATAATGAGATAAAGTAATTCAAACGGACAACCGAAAAACTTCTATATCACAATTTTGGAAAGAAGGATATCTCAGGATCTTCTATCGATACACTCTCAAGTACTTATTGCAAGACAGCTCAGCATAATCTAAATATTATTGTTGCTTTTATAAATTGTCCATTAATAATTACTAATACAGATAAAGATAAATTTATTATGCTTACAGCCATGGTGTCTGCGATTGCGTATGCCTCTGTTTCAGATCCAACAGTCTCCATCTTCTCATTCTGAAAATTGTTTCATGCAGAAGATTATTCAGATTGGTAAAACGTAATCATATAGAAGAAAGAACTTCAGGCAAAGCAGTATTTGATGGCGGCAGCAGTGATACATGTGACAAAGGAAAATATAGACAAGTGCTACAAACTAAAAAATATATACCTGTGTCCCTGACGAATTAATGTAAAGATAAATAGGCTTTGATGGATTATCATAATCCAGCCACATAAACTGAGCAACAAGAAGCTCTGTGACTGCTGGTACAATCTACAGCACAGGTAGAAATACATGAAAGATTAAATCACCAGAGAGCAGAGTATGTATTTCACTACTTGCAGAAAGAGAAAGTACTGAATGGAGCCGTCGTCTTACAGGCATGCCTAGGTAGCAAATTCGAGCATCTAACAGAAGAGATGGCAGATCTGGAGGAGCGGATCTGGGCCTCCCGTTTCCTCTGCCTCCTCCTCCGCGGTACATACTCACGCTCATACCGTACCTGGAAGGCCCCCTTCCATTCCCATCAACACCTGATAAACTCCACATACCCCCATGATTTATATAGTTTTGAGAAGATGATATGCTTTCCTGTTGAAGTGTCAAGAAAATAAGGATAAATGTAAAATACAGAGCACCTTTGTATATGTTCCACAATCAAACTTTTTAATAGTTCATAGACAACTACAGAAGATCGACGCAAAAATGTGGTGTGATGCCCAAGGTTGGAGTCAACAATCAAATAAGATATAATACTCTAGTTTGACTTATTGTATTGTAAATATCATTCAGAATTATCTAGAATTAAAAGGTTTTCTTTGTGATGATAAACGGCCTACTTGACTCAGTGCTTAGAGTATTGCTTTCGTACAGTGGGACTCTGTACTTACAAAATCCCCTAAGAACTTGGTGGCTTTTTCTTAGATTTGTATGCAAGTGAAAGATACATAGTCATACTAATGGGAGAAAAAAAATGTAATGCATAAACTGGCTTCTAATATCATTTTTAAGTAATAAAAATGTAAGATCCACCGTAATTTGACATTATAGAAAACTGAGGAAGGAGGTATAGCAAGAGACCTCTGTAACTTTTTCTGACTGCCTACGAACAGGATTATCTTCAGTCATGAACATGTCCATCTGTGAAGGACTGAGGCCATATAAATGTTTTGGGGCATTGTTGTAATTGTCCATCACTACAAATGAGACAATCAGCAAGTAGTAATTATTAAATCTACATTCATCACAGTAAAGTGGGAAGAATTGGCTGACAACAGCAACCGTATTATCAAAGGAAAGAAATAATTAAAACTGACTGGATCATTTATTTAAAGTTTATGAAAGTATAATAAGGATAAGCTCTACGAACAATGTTTTGAATTGGTCCAAGCCTCATCATCTTTTCTGATTTTCCATATTAACAATATTGATATAAATTGTATTATAGAAGCTTCAGCGCTGAACTGCCTTCATATTCCATACGTAATGCAAACATATATGTATAATAAAAAGCAATTAAGAACAAGGTTTTCATGTAATTGTCAATAATATAAAACTAGCTACCGATCTACTAAGACTGAGTGTGAAATCTGACTTGATCATTGCATGTAGAACACTCTAAAACAAATGAGAAGGGAAATTTTATTTAGTACTGACTTATTTAGTGTGAAATTTTGATTCTCCCTAAAATGAGGAGCAACATTTTGATTCTCCCTCCTCAATTTATTTAGTACCACTAAATAAAAATAGTTCAAAAACTCTATCACACACTATAAGTCTACAACTAATTCTTGAAAATACATATCAATGGCAAATGTTCTTGATAATTGCTCAAGCAATAAAGAGCCACTAGATTGAGTTCGTCTACAACAATACACCCCAGTCACAAAGTATAGAACACGGGCACTATCTAAATTAAATTATACTTATCATGTTGCTCTCAAACAACCATAAATTTTATTACCAATATTCAATAGCTTACGTTCTTCAGAAAACTAGAATTCCAGTAGCTGAAATGACACTCATACTCACAGAAGTTCCATTCACTTGTACAAAAACAAATATGCAATAAATAGCTAATCAACCAAACCCGAACATCAGCCTAACAAAGAAACCCCCCCAAAAAAAAACCATACTAACTCCACATAATGATACTCGTACACCCCAAGTGACAAAGTATATGGCACAGGTACTATCTAAATCCAATTGAGTTTATCCTGTTGCTCTCAAACAACCACAAAGTTCATTACTAATATTCTATCACTTACGTGCTTCTGAAAACTTGAATTCCAGAAGCTGAAATGACACTCGTACTCACAGCAGCTCCATTAAAACACAAATAATCAATAAATAGCTATTCCAACAAACCCGAACATCAGCCTAACAACCCCCCCAATAAACCCATACTAACCCCACATATTTATCGCGTTTAACAACATTATTTCCAATCTAGAACCAACTACCGTAGTTTTCCCCCTAAATTTAACAGGAAATTGCAACAAGAAAAAACCCGAAAACACGAAAACGTTTAGCATATTTCCCATCATACAAACCCCAGAAAAACCCACAAACATATTTCATTTCACATCAAAACTAAGCCCAAAAACACAAACAAAATCATCAATTGACCCCCAAAAAGCCCAAAAATACAAACTTTACAGACAAGCATACATACAAACGGAGTATAAAAGAAAGGTTAAGACAAGAACATACATCCATCTTTAAGATTCTCTTGTCTGAACTGCTTAGGAATATGGTCAAAAGAGTTAGCAGAAGCTTTAATAGTCCTAAAACAACACCTATTCACAATCTTTCTTGATGAAGAAACACCAAATACGAGGTTTGCGTTGTGAACAAAAGATGAAGTTTGGAGATATTGTCGACTGCCCATCTCACGAGTTTCGAGGATTGGAGATGATGAGAGAGGAGAGAGAAGCAAAGACTTGGCCATTTTAGAGAGAGAGAGAGAGAGAGATTTTTTAGAAGAAGATGAAGAAAGTTAATTAGATGGGGCTTTGTTGCAGTCCACATGTTGTTTTGGGCCTTTTGATTTAATTGGACTGGACTTCTGGGGATTTTTTTGGATCTTTCGGCCTTCTTAATCTAGGATTCGCTTTCTAATTTTACCCAGATGACGATGGATTGGATTGATGGTTAAGTCATAAGTGTAATCATTTTTTTTTTGAAAATAATTGTACTTGCATTACTTAGAACAAATCAGAATCGAGTACATGCTTAATGAAGTCGGGCGGATTAACAACCCACTCCATTTGGTCAGACACGGAATGTGTAGCTAAAACGTGCGCTACACTATTCGCAGACCTACCCACAAACGAAATTCGCACATGATTAAAATGCTTACATAATTCAATACAATCAGACACAATGGTATGAAAATAACTTACACCCTTCCTCCATTTCCATGCCTCTACCAGGTTCTTTGAATCTGCTTCAAAGATACAATGATCCAACTTTAAATCTTTTGCCCATAGTAAAGCTTCTTTCAAGTTTAGAGCCTCTACTTCTGTAGGCTGCCACCTGCCATTAACTCTACCACATCTAGCCCGGAGAAACTGTCCAATTGAATCTCTAATGACGCTTCCAAGGCCAATACTTCCATCAGAAAATAATGCGGCATCTACGTTAATCTTCTTCAACTCTGCAGGAGGCTTACTCCATCGCGTTGCCGCAGTTCCAACTTGACATCCACCTTCATTAGCAGCTCCCTAAGCTTTCCTCCAGTCATCTAGCAGATTCAAAGATGTCGCTTTAACACCAAACGCAGACCTATTCGCCCTCTCCAGACCCATTTATTTCTCCGACTCCATAAACTCCAGCACATCATCTCAAACATCGCACACTGATCTGTAGAGACAGTGTGGAAGACTCGAATAATTACGTCAATGCATGATTCATTAGGTCTGATTGTTGTATACTGAAGCATTCCAGAAAGCATCCAAACAGTTCTCGCAAAGTCACACTCGAATAGTACATGCAAATCACTCTCACTATCATTATGACACCACGGGCAGCTAGTTTCGACGCTTACCTGCTTCCTTGCTAAATCTGCTAATGTTGGTAAACAACCCCTGCACACCCTCCACAAAAAGTTAACAAGCTTTCCTGGAATCTTTAACATCCACAGCTTCCTCCAAAATTTTGTATATGTCATATCATACGATCCCTACAACCATTGATATACACTCTGAACTGTGAAACGTCCATCTTCGTCCAAGAGCCAAAACCAAGAATCCTCTACACGTCGAGATGGGAGTGGGACTCGCTGAATGAGTTCCTTATCCCTCTCATTGAACATATCATGTAATATATCCCAGTCCCACATTCCAGTTTCCGTATCAATCAAACTTTGTACTGTAATATCTTTTACTTCCACTGGCATACTTGTAGTCAAGCAGCCATTCTCACTGCATGGTAACCATGGCACCTTCCAAACTTTTGTACTCGCCCCATCACCAATTCTACGACGATATCCAGCTTTAACAGCATCTTGCGCAGATAAAATGCTACGTCACATGTAGCTAGGATTTGATCCTAACTTAGCATTCAAAAAATCCGTTATTGGGAAATATTTAGCTTTCATTACTCTCGACACCAAAGAGTTTTCTTCATTCATAATCCGTCAACCTTGTTTCGCTAGAATCGCAGTGTTGAAATTTCTCAAACTTCACAGTCCTAACTCACCCCCATATTTTGACACACATAATTTTTCCCAAGCCATCCACCGAATACATTTACTGTTTTCCCCTTCCTCCACCAAAACCCATTCATTTTCTTCTCAATTGTATCACATACACTTGATTGGAGTAAAAATAAATTCATCCAGAAGTTTGGTATTGACCGTGCAGCAGTTTTTAACAAAGTTAGTTTCCCTCCCTTTGATAAAGCTGTATTACTTCATCCTTGGAGCTTTTGAGACACACGATCCACCAAGAAACTGAATGCTTCATTTTTATTTCTTCCCACAAACATTGGCATGCCTAGATATTTACCAGGCATGCTTGTTTCCTTAACTTCCAGTCGCGTACACACACCCATGCGATCCTCTACCTTCGTATTTGGACTAAACACAACACTAGATTTATTATAATTTACTGCCTTCCCGGACAATTTTTCATATCTCTGCAGAATCCCCTTCATAACACCTGCCTCAATCTCTGATGCACGAAGAAAAAATAACAATCGTCTGCAAAAAGTAAATGAGAAATAGACGGCGCACCTCTAGCAATTGCAAATCCGTGAATCAAACCAACCCGTTCATGTCGTCTAAGGATTGCACTTAGACCCTCCGCACATAATATGTAGACATAAGGAGAAATCGGATCTCCTTGCCTGATTCCTCGCTTAGGCTCAATATCCCCAAACACCTCCCCATTGTGTAAAAAGCTATACTTTACACTACGAATGCAATACATCAATCTATCAATCCACCATTGATTAAACCCAAACCTGGCTAGCATCTTCTCAATAAATTTCCATTCTACTCTATTGTACGCCTTCGAGATATCCACCTTTAATCCAGCAATGCCATTTTTCCCCTGTGTTTTCCTATGGATATGATGGTTTAACTCAAAAGCAAGCAATGCGTTATCCGTTAACAGGCGGCCCTCAACGAAAGCACTCTGCTTATCTGATATAATTTTTGGAAGACATGGTTTCAATCGGTTTGCCATTACTTTTGATACTATGCGCATAAGCACATTACAAAGCGATATGAGTCTCAAATCTGTCATTTGTCGTGGTTTTTTAACTTTCGGAATCAAGCAGACTAACGTGTCATTTATTCCTATGGGCAACTCCCTTGTATCAAAGAAATCCTTACAAAACTGAGTCACATCCATTCCAACAATGCTCCAGTATGCCTGAAAGAACCCAGGATTAAGCCCATTCATCCCTGGTAACTTACTCGGATGCATTGCAAATACATCATCTTTAACTTCATTCTCAGTAATTGGCAGCACAAGATTCTGATTCTCTTCTTCAGATATAGTCGGTATTAGTTCTCGACTCGATAATTGTCCTTCTGATCCTGACGACTGAAACAAGTGTGAGAAATAATCAACAATTATCCCTTTCACCTCATCATTGGTCTCTTTCCATGTGCCATTTGTACCCATCAACCCTTGAATATTATAGTTTTTTCTCCTCGACGAGGCATATTTGTGAAAAAATCGGGTATTTTGTTCCCCTTCCTTTAGCCAGTATTGCTTAGCTCGTTGTTGCCAGTAAATCTCTTGTTTTTCCAGTAAGCATAGAAATTCCCAACGCATTGCATTATACTGCTGCACCCCTTGCGTATCTCGCCTAGCTCGGAGCTTTTGCATCTGACTTCGATAATATATTAACTTAGATTTCATCTCCTTTACCAAGCCCCCACCCCATTCCTCCAGCTTGATACAACACTGCATCATATTTCCCATAATATCTCCAATTTCTTCCTTGTTCCAGCAGTCATTAACCACATTATAACACCCCCTTTCTCCAATCCATGCATTTTCAAATCGAAACCGCTTTTTCTTTTGCACATATACCCTCCTATTAAGCTCAAGAACTAAAGGAAGTTGGTCTGAGGTTGAAACTTCAAGCACTTTAATTACAGCACCTGGGAACATATTCCGCCATTCTACGTTAGATAGACCTCTGTTTAATCTTTCCTGTACCCATCTAGTAGTACCTCGTCCTCTTTCCCACATGATTTTTTCACCTTCGAAACCCAAATCTATCAGACCGCAATCATCCAATACATCCGCAAAACCTTGTAGCAGGTGTCTTGGATGTTTTCTTCCTCCTCTTTTTTCACTCGCGGTTAGCAACTCATTAAAGTCACCAATAATACACCACAATAATGAATTTCTTCCAGCCAAATCTCTAATCATACTCCAAGCCTCCGTCCGGGTAACCATATATCCCTGTATACCTCCACCTGCCAATTTGCTCATTCACAACTTCAAAATCTATATAGTTCAGACAACTATCAACAATATGGACACCCCCCTCATTCTTCCAAAATAGCGCCATCCCTCCACTATGTCCTTGGACATCCACTGCCAAGAAGCCATCAAAACCAATCTTTTTACATACCTCTGCAACTTTATTCGACTTAACTAATATTTCAGACAGAAAAATTACACTAGGCCTATACTGCGTAATGATTTCCTTAAGAAATCTAACTGCTCATAGCTTGGCCAGGCCACGGCAGTTCCAGGCTAGTAAACTCATGATGACTGGCGGGCCTGGATTCCAGTACCCGCCACATTCAAGTTTTTTGGCCCATTATTTTGCTGAAGCCCAAGCAATTGCATATTATCTTTTCCACTATTTTCTCCCACTAATTCCTCTTCAACACGCCTTCTTTTCCGGTCCAACACAATCCTCTCATTTGACTTCAGAGGATTCTCCGGCATATTTTCTTCCGAATACCTCTCCTGATTTAATTCATCAGCATCATTCTTATCTCGTGTAACAACCTTAACTGCTGCACTTTCCCCTACAATCTCGCGTAGCATACCATCAACTTACATGAATTTCGCCTCATCTCTCGTCCCGCCGTGTACGGTGGTTGCTGGCGTCTGGTTGCTGCTTGATCTCCAACGATTTTCTCCATCGTTTACATTCCGAAGCCACCTTACCCTTACACCTATTTTATTATTTCGAGTTGGAGCTCTTAACCAAACACCATAGGCTCGTTCAATCGTCTTTTCCGGATTTGCATACACTATGCTGCAATCTCTCTATCAATGTCCGATTATTCCACAAACAAAACGGAATGAACTCAACTGTTCATACTTGAAATTAATAAGTGTAATCATTTTAGTGATAAATAATCGGTGTGTTTAGATATCTTCGATTTTTCGAGGGTTCTCTACTAATCAACCAATCAAACGTACTCAATATATACCCGTATGAACGTATCACATATATACTACATAAAACAGTTTCAGAGAATTCTCGACTAATTTCTCATTTATGTTTTAGTGATTTTAAAATTTTAATTGGTTATTATTTAGAGTTTTTTTGAAAAATACCCAAATCTAAAAATAATTTTACAAATATACTGTCATTTTTTTAAAAAAATTGTAAAAAAACTTTTTAATTTGCAAAAATACTATTTTTCAAAAAAATTTGCAAAAATACGGTTATTTGGGAACTGGAATCAACTGCATGCAACCTTTGACAAGTTTCTGCAACTACATGTAACCTCAAATCAACCAAAAAAACTTTATTCAATTAGTTGCATATCTGGTTGATTTTGATTGATTTTGGTTTATTCCGTATTTTTGCAAAAAAAAATCAGAAGATAGTAAAATCGCAAAAAAACTTAGAAAAAATAGTATTTTTAGTAAATTCTCTATTATTTATTATGAGATTGATGAGGGTGAGGATGAATTCAGAGACATGCCCGATTAAAAAAAATAAGTGTAGTAAATGAGTATTTTTGTAAAAATAGGGGTCGTGTTTATATTTTCAATTTTATCCCTACAATATTATAGTATAAAATATTCTAACCTCAACTAATTTGTGAGTACACCATCAGACCCAATTTTCTCATTTATTATTTAAGAATGGTGCATTTTTATTTTTGAATTATTTATGTATTGTTAGAATTTTCTGCTGTTATTTAAAAATGCGCCGATATCTTATATTTTGGTTCCATATAACTAAAGTCACTGGTCAGACAGGAATAAAACGACAATAAGTTAATATACGAATAAAAGTTTTAAGAATTAATTTAATTTCCGTTAATACTGACATTTCTATCAGAAATAGGTACTGAAACTACAAGTCAACAGACAGATACATTATGTAGTTGTTACTTGTTCACTTGTTCCACCTTGTACTAAACTTTGACTAGTTCTTCATTTAATTGATGATAGTTTTTTTTTTTGGAGAAAATATTCAAGTGATAGTTCAACTTCATGAAAATGTGAAGATTCTACATACCGGATATAATTACATCCAAATATCTTGGTCAAATGTAATGTTTCCATCCTTTTTTAGTTATCATATTTGATTTTTGTGCAATTAAATTGATCAAAATTTTATTAAAATATTTTAATAATATAAATAAAATGAAATATTTTCATAACTGGATAATTTTCAAAATTTTAAATTAATGAAAAAGTAATTTTTAACTTTTAATAAAAAATTAGTCAATTTGACTGATAAAAAAATGAAACAAATTAAAAAGCGACAGAGTGAGTATATTTATTATTTTAAAAGGGTTGTCTTAGTATTTTTGGTAATATACATGAATTTTATGATATAAATACTTAAATACATTGTGTGCAAGAAAGTGAGGTGTGCAAGTGTGTGAGTAATGTGATCCAGATAAAGAAAAAAACAAGATAAGTTTGGATAATGTGATAATGTCAAATTTCTAATACATTTCAACAAATGTGACCTAACTTATTTCATGGAAGTGTGTATAATGTACACACTATCAAAGATAATTAAACAAGTGATCAGGAGTTGTTTGTTTATACACAAAGAAAACTAGGTCTAGATATATGTATCAACAGAGAGTTAAGAATTGTGATTACAAGTATAAACTTGGCCTAATTAAGCAGCTGATTACCAAACTTGATTACTTACCAAACAAAACAGTACTAATTACCCAACACATGTAACCTCAACCTTTTGTTTTAGCTAGCTAACTAGTTGCGTGTCCCATGTACGTTAAGTATGATTGAGTAGTGAATATCTGAATGTCCACGTGGCATTTACAGAACTAACTATTTTGTGGAAATGATATGTTGCACCACAGTTCACACCTAGCATGAAGGTCTAGTGGAGGGGACACGTGTCTAAAACCGGGGGATGAACTGTACTGCAGTGGCGTGCCGTGAAAGACAATTGGCGTGTGTGTTGCCCCCTTGCTGAAGTTAACACTTAATGTTATACACATGATCTGATGTCCTATTCCTAATTATCACTGTTATTGTCCTCACATTAATCTTCATTCTCAATTTATTTGATACAGCTTATCCATTGGGTTATAAAATTTGAAAATAGGTTTTATATAATCATATTCAGTCTTATATAATCATACTGAGTAATTGACGGCCTTTTTGAATAGTCGCATGTAGCACATGATTTTTGGTTAGATGGTCGATTTCTGAGTATTCACTCAAATACTCATTCGAGTTGACCAATTTGTGTAATTTTGTTTATTAATTAGTTTTTCAACTTGAATTGCAGAATAAGCGGTTAAATAGTATGATATTAACATACGGGGAATGATATAATAATGAAAAACAGGGACACGTGTTTTCCGTAAAATTAAATTTTATATTTTTTATTATAATTTTTTTTGAAAATATATAAAATTACCTCCTCAAAATTCAAAAATATGAAAATATATTCTCAAAATTTGTCAGATATTCTTCTAAACGAAAATTTGGAGAACTGTCAGTACATATGTATATATAAAAACTTATTGGGCTTGTGGGAGTGCTGTAATGTGTAGCAAACACAAGATATCAGAGTATTAGACGATACGATTGTCAGATTGTATATAAGAGATACGTAAGATATATAGATTGAACATAACAATTGAAGTTTTAGCAGGGGTTGAGTTAGTAGAAAAGGAGTGAACTAAACTTCTGCCATTGTTGAACGTGTCTAGAAGATGGTGACCAGTATCATATATATAAGAAACTTAAGAAGCTAGCTAGCTAATTACCAAATTAATGAAATAATCAAATGTACGTACTACGTACGTACGCATAGTCTGTGTAGAAAATGAAGATGCAGCTCAAGTCAATTATACGAATGGTGGAAAGCCGCCGTCCGACCCAGACTCGACTTATTATTTGATAGCATCATTTTTTTTCTTTTTTAATAACAGGCATAATTAGATGTTTTTTAAAGCATTCTATTTTATTTTCGTGAATATTTTTCGCAAATCAGTTTTTTCTGCAGAATAATCTGAAAATATCTGCGAAAAAGAAATAAAATGCTTGAGTATAAAGCCTTAAAATATAAATCCTGATGTTCCTGAATGTGTTAGATAAAATTTAGATAAAATTTATGCGTCATCTGATTGTTAGGAAACAAAAACGAGATTGTTCGGAGCATCCCTAAGATATGGAATTAACAAAATATATTTAATTAAACGTAATAGAATTTAGTGGGTGTATATACCGTATGAAAATACTCTAATATCTAGTAATAATTGGGAGAAGAGAATAAAATGGCAAGTGTTGTAGTATGATAGTAGAGATTGACCAGAAGAGGTCAAAACAAAGAAGAAGAAGAAGCAGGCAGCTCACAGCTGCTTCCAAGTGGTACTGCTACTAACTAATTGTTTACCACTACATCAGTTCCTCTCAATAATATGTACAAAATGAAAATAAAAGTCGTTATAATAATAATAATAGAAATAAAAAATTAAAATACAAGTCACATAAAATACAACACACAGCTTGTCCACCACTCCAACACTACTTTGACCAACTTCACTCAGTTCTGTCTCAATAGTCAATAATACCCCTTTCATCTTTGTATATACATTATTATATTATGTGTATATACATTCCAAAGGAGATTCTCATCATTTTTCTATCTTGATAAAATTAAAATTCAGGAATCTTATAATTATATAATTAGTTCTACCCATTACATATAATACATATGTGTTAAAATAATAATATTTGATTTAAAAAAGACATCCGTCTACGATTTAAGGGGTCATCTGACCCCCTAAATTTGTAGTATGGTTAAATATATATATTCAATTTATATAAAATTAAAAATGACACTTCTTAATTTTTGCAAAAAAATGCACGTACTTAAAAAATTTGATGTCAAAAGTCTTTTATTGGAGTAAAATTTATTAGTGAAAATTATATTTTTTTTGTTTTAAAAAAATTATGAGTTACAAATGAAATAGAAGTTAAGAACAAGATGATAAAGAAAGACAGGAATAGATATTGAACAGTATTTCTAGGAAGATAGGATACAATTAATATGAAGTTGATTTCATGTGTATCATGTTGAATCCACATAATTTTTTTATCAGGTATTGCTAAAATTAGTGCAACTTGTAAAATTTTATCCTTTAGAATTTATCAAATTCGTCTTCTAATCACCTTGAAGGTTAGCTTTCTAACTATATAGTTGACTGGAGACTTAAAGATAATTTTCAAAATTTGAAAAGTATTTTGTACCTCGCTCATATATAAGATAGTTAAAAACACAAAAATGTTAAGTATTTCTGGATTTATATCTTGGAAAAAATCGGTGATTCTAATAGTTGCAACTGTAACAATTACGAGAGATTTTTTAGTAAAAAATATTCGCAATAATTTAATATAAAAAATCAAATTTTAGATTTTCTTAAAGCCGAGTTCAAACCTATTTCAAGCCGAATTCGAGAATAACATGCCAAATATTTAGCTCGAACTCGTTTTCTTGTCTATGGTTCAAGTCCAGGATGGCCAGCTACAACAGGGATAACACGAGTTTTTAATGAACGAGCCGAGTTCGAATTCGTTCACGAACAGTTTTGTAGGCTAATGATCTCGTAAATAATACACTATTCTAATATATGATTGATTATTATTTTACGTATATGTGTTGATTTAGTAAAAAAAATAAAAAATTGATCACTTATATATTTAAAGCTGGATCCATCACTACTTCTAAGATTTTAAAATTTGAAATTTTAAAATGACCAATTACTGAATATGATATTCAGAATTAAGGCGGACAGATAATTCAGATTCGATCCCACCAACGTACTCATACAAAATATAGGATTAATTGTGTAAATCCAAATATGTACATGATAGAAGTACAAAGACTTTCACCGCCTTTCCTCCCCACGCAACTTCACACCTTTGCCACCTCCTTTCCAAACCTCCCCTTTATATATAAACCCCCTTCCCCCATATCTCCCATTCTTCACTCCCCTCACATTACAATCATTCTCACATCTCTCTCAAAATCTCTCTCTCTCTCCCTCCCTTTTTTCTCTCTCTCAAATTAAGAAAAGTCTAAGCAAAACAATGGCTCTAGAAGCCCTAAATTCACCCACAACCGCAACTCAACCACCTCACTTCACCAACACCACCACCACTCCCACTACTCTCCACCCTTCTGAGCCATGGATGAAGAAAAAACGCTCTAAACGACCCCGTTCCGAAACCCCGCCACCAACCGAAGAAGAATACCTAGCTCTTTGTCTCATCATGCTTGCTCGCGGCGGCGCCACCTCTCCCACACCCCTCAACCACCACCAACCACCACACTCTAACCAATCCTCCGACAATCTCGAAACTAATACATACAAGTGCACTGTATGTGACAAAGCTTTCTCATCTTATCAAGCTCTCGGTGGCCACAAAGCTAGTCACCGCAAAACCCTAGCACCCGAAAACAACAACTCTAACAACGCAACCCTAAATTTAGGTTTAAACCCTAGCGGTAGGGCCCACGTTTGTACTATTTGCAACCGTTCTTTTCCTACAGGACAAGCTCTTGGGGGCCACAAGCGCCGCCACTATGAAGGCAATATCAATGCGACGGCGGGGAGTGGAAGCGCCGCCACGGTGGTGTCATCGTCGTCGGTGCCGGCGGGGTCGAGTCAGAGACATGAGTTTGAGTTTGACCTAAATTTACCGGCGTCGCCTGAAGAAGTGCTGCCGTTGGAAGTTAGCGTTGACTTTTCTCGAAAAAGTCAACTTTCCGGTGAGCAAGAAGTAGAGAGTCCCTTGCCTTTGAAGAAACCGCGTTTCTTAATTCCCAATTATTAATTTTTTTTATCATTATTATTATAGAAATTTAATTTACTTTTTACATTTAGAAAATTGGTTAGTCTATTAAATTTTTGTTTAGGAATTTGTACGAGTATGGCCCTATGGGGCATGTATGATTTATAGAAGACTTTATGTTGGTGTTATTGATGAATGATTAAATTGAATCAAATTATTTTTAATTTTTTTTTGAAACAATTTATTGGATTAAATTGATTGCTTGTTGAATTGAAAATTAGGTAAAAAATAGTAAATTAGATGGGAATTGCATGAAAGACCATGTGAGGAATGAGGAATGCACATGTTGAGGACATGAATGTGGTTAGCCATTACTGTGTTGCTACCAGATGTATAGTAGAGATCTGCAATCTTGGTTAATGCCTTTTGTATTCCTCCTTTAAAAACAGTTCAATATTGTTAATAACTAAATTGGGAAAAGTTTATTGTAGAATACTATAGTGCAACCTATGTTATTTGTAATCGGTTATCAAACGTGTCCAGGTATTAAATTCGACGAAATTTGTCAGAATGTCACAGTTATTGTGCTACTATTACTTCTTACTTGCAAATTCTCACAGTGCATTTTTAGCTTCAAATCCACATTACAAAAAATGACATTTAATTATTAAATTGATGACAAGGCTTGGCCAGTTAAATAAATTAATTTTTTATTTCCGGGGTCTTTAATTAGCGAGACAGTTGATGACAGTTGTAAACGTGGCAATGTATATCTTGGGGATCAAGGAACTAAGGATGTGAAGTCAGATTAAGTGCTTTTCAACTTGGATACAAATTGGATACTAACAAGATTCTTGTTTGTTTTATGACAAGTCCATGGAGACATTTTAGTGGACTGAAGTCGCCACAAAAGCCTACCGGCCCAACTCATTAGGGGCCTCATCCAGCCCAACTTCATATCTGGAAGAACAAAACAAATAAGTCTAGACTGATCCAATACAAATGATTTCCGTGAGCGTTTTTTTATTCCTATTAGCAAACTTAGAATTCGATGTTTTCAATTTAAAAGGCAGAAATCAATCTGATTTTAGAAAGAATATTGGAGTATAAAAATAAGGCAAATAAAAGTTGAGCTTCTTCAAATTAACAACAAATTCTATTTTTTTTCAAACCGAAAATTGGAACAAATTTGAATTGAATAGGATAGATATTGAGATCGAACTTGAATTTTGTCAGAACTCTGCTTTCATGTCAAGAAATCAGTCACCTCGATGTCGATGTATTAGAGTACGATCATTTACATAATTTTATATTATAATTGTAACACATATATTTATTGTCGTGAAGTGCATTTAAAATTCGTAAATGTAGTTTGTTAATTTTCAGTAAGTAGTTAAATATTTGTTAATTCTTTTTCATTAACTAATGATGACTATGTACGTTCCTGAAAGGATGGATTTCTGGATTCGGGTGTGTGACTGTGTGTTTAGTTATACAAATAAAGTTACTTTTTTTCTTATTTATATTTTTATGTTTTGCTTTAAAATATCGTTTGACTTGACGAGTACTCGAGAATCAGAGATATATTAGT
Organism: Apium graveolens; assembly: GCF_009905375.1. Lineage (NCBI taxonomy): Eukaryota > Viridiplantae > Streptophyta > Magnoliopsida > Apiales > Apiaceae > Apium > Apium graveolens. The sequence goes on from NW_027419024.1 coordinate 35,190, forward strand.
TTTGATTCAAGCAAGTACTCTGTAATTTAAAAATTGATCAAATATCTGGAATTTTGGAGATGCAACCGAATATAACCGGTTTTTGAATTATATAAACCTGATTTGATTTGAAAAAACAAAACATTTAATATAGGAAATTTTATCTAAAAATAAGCAGTCCAGGAATCAAACAAAACAGGTGGTGGCTGGTGGGTCAGTATATCTCCATGCATGGCTAAATTGTGGATAGTGGATACTCCATACATTCCCCTATCTGGATTTGTTTATGGTTCAAAAAGTTGAACAAAGGCCCCTTAGATTCACAAACAGTCATCCGTGACGATAAGTAGTTGACCAAAGGCCATTTTGCTTGCTTTTTAAAAGGTATTTTGGCCTTAGATATTATTTTGGTGTTCGGTTCTTGTCACTAAAGATAAAGCTCCATGATTTGTACTATTATATCGATTTTTCACTTCTAATCATGTGTCAAAATTTTACAAAGAATATAGAGGGTATTTAATACATTTCACACATGGAATAGTCGAAGAACAATTATCATGTAACTAACACTTCGACACTAATATTTTATTTTAAAATGATATAATCCAATTCTCGTCAATGTGAAGGAACTCGTCAGCCTAAAATTTAAAGATATTAGATAAAGTTTCGCCACATTTGGGAGAATTTCTGAGATTGTAGGGAGTTGAACTTGAATACTTCTGTTAACATGAGATCTAAGAATCAATCTATTTAAAATCTTAAATCATTAGAAAAAGATATTAATCGAATCATGTATTATTATTTTGAGTCGAATTGTGGATAATGAGCACTAATCTTTGGACATAAATTGTTTAGTTTTCATAATTATGGCAAAAAGTCGAACCTGAAACCCCGTGACCTCGTCGATCACCCCTCTAGCAGTATGTAGAGAAATTGATCCTTCAAAGACTTGAAGATGTTAAAGAAAAGGTCCTCAATCTTCTTTCTAAAATTTTAAGATTTAAGAGAAAATTTACTGTAAAAATTTTATATTAAGATTCTATCACACAATTTGAAAAAAAAAATTGACAAGTGAAAAACAAAATAACTAACTTTCAGCTCAATAAACTCTTTCAATATATTACATTTGTTTGGGGAATTTAACAAACAAAAAGGAATCAATTGAGTTTATTCCGTCCGTTTATGTTTGTTTTATTAAAATTATCAATCATTTCCCCATTTTCAGCTTAAAGTTTACCCAATTTGCCTCTATCTCACATCTTTGACTTTTTTTTCTTCTCATTTTTGTAGTTGCCATTATATTTTAAATTTTACACGCAAATAATAGATTAATATGTTATATTTCAAACCTAAAATTAATTAATATATTAGTTTTTATATTTTAAAAATAATTTTGATATAAATTATTTCTTAATTTCAATTAAAAAATATGATGCTATTAATTAATAAATTTCTTAAAATATAAATAAATTATATTATTTTTTTTGTAAAACTAGAGATTTCATTAAACACAAAAATCAGATGCAATTGTCTCCAACACCAATTGCAGAGGAGATGAAAAAAGATTAAAAACTATTTGATCAAACATGGAATTCTAGCTGCCCTATTTGCTTGCTTTTTAATTTGCCGGATGGAAAGATTTTTTCTTCAGGATAACTTGGAATAGCAATGGAGAAACTACTGTGCAAGACATACTTGTACGTAACAAGACTAAGTTATTTTGACAACCCTAACGATAAATTGTATGATAATCTAATTGTGTTCTATAATTATATTGTTTGTAAAAATGCTAAGTAGATTAGACTGGAGGATTTTTCTATGAACATCCATCAAACTAAGGAATAAACTCTGGAAGAAGATCAATCATGATCATGCCTCAGAGAGAAGTATAAAAACTTGGGGTTGAATAATGTTGTTATAAGAAAAATGTTCTAATTCAGAGATCGACAAGTCACATATTAAGGAATATCAAGAAGTATGCCGAGAAGTCTAAAATGACTTGTAGAGAAGTCCCAAAAGATATCGACAAGTTAATCTGCATGTAGAGAACAGAAGATATCGACAAGTCAAAAAGTCCATAAAGAGAACTGGATATATCGACAAGTCAATTTCTCATGTAGAGAACTGGAGATATCGACAAGTCAAATCCTCATGTAGAGAACTGAAGATATCAACAAGTCAAAAAGCTTATGTAGAGAACTGGATATACCGACAAGTCATTTTACTTGTAGAGAACTAGAGAACTCGACAAGTCAAAAGCCATGTAGAGAACTTGAGATATCGATAAGTCATTTTACTATCGATATGTGACATCTCTACACAACAAAAGAGATCTCGACAAACAACTTCATAATTTAGAATACAGACAACTCGAAGATCCAAGATTATTAGTCAACAAACAATTCTATCACTGAATTGGAAAGCCTACAAATACAGTTTGAAAAATGAAAGATCAATGGTCAAGATGAACTGGACAAAGGATGTCACAATCCTGGTATATTCTGCACAGATATGCTAACACTAGAAATGGAAATAGATAAAGTAGCTTTAGAAAATATGTTAGTCTATTTTAGTGCAAGTTATGTAAACCGTGCATGTTTATCTATAAAACATGTCACGGGTCCTGTTAGGTCCCAATGTGTTTGTAGAGGGGGGGGGGGGTTGAATACAAACTATACCAAATAATCGAATTTAGTGCGGAATAAAAAATTGAAACAAAATTCAAGTTAAATAAAAATATTATTAAACTTGATAGGTGTTACAACAACTGTATCGATTACAAGGAATTAATCTCAAATTAATTATCACAAATCTAGAATAAATTCGACATGAACTTTTTCTATTTTTGCAATAACTAGAATCAAATGATAAACGCGATTTGAGATTAAGTTCTAGGGATTTTGATCCGCTAGATTGTTACACAAGAACAAGATAAATAATTCTAGTGGTTTGGATTTAACTTTACAAACTAGAAATATGATCTTGATTTTCTGCAGATGAAGAATGAAATATTTGCTTTTTTTTTCTGCTATGTTCTTGCTTGTTGACTTGTGTTTGTTTGATATTGGATGATAAAAATGTGTTCTGCTTCTACTGCTTTTTAAACAATCCACCGAATAGAAAATAGCTGGTATGACAATCCTTTTGAACTAGCAAGACTTTCGGTAGGACTATCCATTTCCAGTAGAACTTTCGGCAAGACTATTATTAGAACTAGCAAGACAATCAGAATGAACTAGCAAGACAATCAGAATGAACTAGCAAGACAATCCTCCTCCCAGTGTAACTTTCGGTAGGACTATCTAAATGGCTTGGAAAGACTTTCGGTATGACAATCCAATTGTCATACCAGTTCAAATATTTGTCTTGCTGATTTAATCTTGAATATTAATTCAAAATCATTTCTGAAAAATGCATAATATTAATTCAGAATTAATTAACCAATTAATTCAATTAATCAATAAATTAATCTTTGCAGATATAATTTATTTTTTTAATTAAATTATATGACTTAATTAATTAATAGAGAATTAATACTAATTTTGAGCAGCAACCATTCTTCTGCAAATCTTCTGAAAATCACTGAAAATTATGAATCAATTCCACCACTTCAATGTTGACACTCGATGTACTGTCTGGTTCATGAGTGACTAACTTCCGTGACGTTTCTTCATGTCTTGACTTTGACACTTTGATTTTCTTCAGATTAAATCCTTGTAATTATCTGATACCCTGACGAGATCTCTGTCACTTGATTAAATCCACACTCTTGATTTATATCACTGAGGCATGATCAATTTCTTGAACTTCTTCCAGTAAATTAATTCCTCAAGTATGGAGATGAACCTTATTTCTGAATCATTTGACATATATTACTTTGCGAGATCTCTTTGACGGTAGATCCACTATTTACTTATTACACTCTTATTTGAATTGAGTTAAATCCTCGAATATACAAATAGGCCTATGACATATGACTTACAATCTCCCCCTATTTGTTTGTTAGATAATAACATACAAATACCTAGAGGATAACTCAACTAACAAATAAGAAAAAGATATAAACAGAAATACAAAGTAAATAGTAGAAAAGTTCTGGACTAGATTTAACATTTTTCAGATTCCATGTAGATGTTCCTCTAGACTGAACATATCTTCAAGTAGTTCCATCTTCATTTGTACAACCACATTTCCTGTTGAGAAGCCCATATCTCTCTTGCTTCTCCCCCTATGAGAATCAACTGATTAAAGAAGATCACCTTCGTTTACCACCTCTCCCGTACAATAGGATCCGCAGATAAAAACCAATGGTACTCCCCTAACAGCTTCTTCCCTTACTAGAAAATCACCTTGTGTTTACCTCCTCTCCCGTACAATAGGATCCGTAGTTACAAACAACAATGGTGTGGTGTAGTGTACATATGCTTCATCTTTTTCTTCCTCCCTGCTATTTCTCCCCCCTTAGTTGAGGAATCCTCCAAACTATTACTTAAGCTTTTATCTCCCCCTTAAAGAAGGAATGTATGCCGTCGTCTGAAGGAGTTCTCATATTTCACTTGGTTGGAAAAGAAATAACAAGTAGTTTCTCTTTCTTCCTCACTGTGAGTGTGTGATTCTGTTTTAGTGTACCTCACATATGTTTCACTCTTCTCTCCACTCGTGTTTACACTCATTCTCACAAGTGTATCACTCCTCTCATAGCTCCAACATTCAGCTGTACCTGCAAGGAAAATCACCTTAGCCATCCTTAAGGAGGACACAGGTGGTGCAATGGGAGTTCGCAAATCCCCATCCTTGTTAAACTCGTCAGATGAATTTGGGTCATAATCTACAAGTTGCATGTTTCCCTTTTAGGGTTCCAGATTTGAATTCTGGGAAGGTAAACAATGATCCAACGAATTTAGTATAAAGATCAAAGTTCCCTTCTAATGTCTGTGAAGACATTTCCTTGTGACTCATCAGGTAATATCTGAATCATTGTCAACAAGTTGCCGATCTGCACCTATGTCAGATCCACTATCCGCAGATGCATCCAGGGGATTTAAGCCTGGGGAGGTAGACACTGACCACTGATATATGGCTTTTGGATCAGTATCCTCTCATAATACCTGTAAAGGCAATTGGTCCATTAACGAACCTTGAACAATCGAATCTGACCTTAAAATGGTCGAAACTCTTGTTTCCGTCAACTCATCCTTTGAGTGTGTAACCTTTCCTTGTGCATTAAGAATTGTTTATATTTGAAGTGGTGACACTATATCGGATGCCTTGGCCGACAGGCAAAATTCAATAGACGCACCCTATTGAGAGAATGAATCTAGTAACTGTTTTTGTGCCTTTTCAGCCATTACATCTTTTTGAGAAGATGTATGGGGGCTAGCAGTTGTCTCAGTTTAAATACTACTCATCTATGTAGGAGACAGAGCTACTGGGTTGACTACAGAACCTTCCTTATGTGGTGCACTAAGGCACTATCTCCCTCACGCTCATTTATACTACATTTAGTGGTAAGAGAGTGTTGGTTGGTTCTGTTTCTGTATTTGTCTTTAGAGTCTGGGATAGACGTTGTGGGTTTTCAACCTCATGACTGTCAATGAAAGAAAGCCATTGGAGACTGAACCTGTATCACAGAACATAGGGCAATATAGAGAGATAAAATGTACTTAAGATCTATAATGAATGAAAATTATACATTTAATCTTTTGAGAGAGATGATGTACAATAGTGATTTCAAAGGATTTTACATGAAATAAGAAATCACTAATGTAGAAAGAAGTTTGATTTACTCCTAAAACTTACTGCACATATTAAACAATATGATTGTGCCTAGTCATTAGAGAGTTATAAATATGACGATTGCTTGAGCAGTACACTAGTTCATACCAACCTGAAGTGAGATTATGAAGAAGAGATTGCATAGTCCAATAGATCTGCAGCTGCAAAGTCCATGAACTGTGGTGCACTGACTTCCTCTTTTGACTCACCAATCAGGAGTACACTTGTACACATCTTACTAGAGTCCAATTCCAAGTGTAATGTGCAGCATGTGCCTGATATGTCGTAATATTCTCAAGTCTCGTCACTGGTGCTATATGTTAGATACTTCTTCCTGATAATAACCTAGCACAATATACAAATTTTCAATGATAACATTCCCAGCTTGCAAACAACCATATCCCTCAGATAAACCTTTGATGTTATCTCCAAAGGTAATCAGTGGGCCAGCTTTCTCAACCACATTTGATAGCAGGGCTCTATCTCCAGTCATATGTCTTGATGATCCATTGTCAAGAATCCACACTACCGGTTACACCTGTTTAATGCCCTGCACTTCAAATGGATTAGACCTTCTTCGGAACCCAAACTTGGTTGGGCCCGGCATACTTGTAGAATTGTCCTTTGTCAGGAAAAACAACATTTTTAATTTTAATGTTCTCAACATCCTCAATGACTGAACATTTGACCTTGTAAACAGCCTTAACAAATTTCTGTTTAGGCTTAGGCACAAATGTCTCCTCTCTAGCCTTAGAAGGACTAGCAGTCTTAGACCTATCATGCTTCTTGTTATTCACATGCTGACGAGGAGTAGTCATATCATTATAAACATGCTTACCATTAAAATAAGCATACATCAAATTAAAAGCACAAGACATACAATTAGCAACACCACGTGCTTTATGAGAGTGATTAACATCAGGCAATTTATGCATGGTAGATATGGCATTTTTGTTATCCAACTCATGTGTGTCTGAGTTAGTCTCAGTTGCTTTCACAACTTTGACTGGAACTTTCGACACACTTGACTTGGAAACAACCTTCTCATTAGCAAGATCTTCAACACATATTTCTTCTTGAATAACAGAAGAGGTCGCATCAAATGGTTCAGCAATTGATGCTTTATAGAGGGGTTCATCAACACCCTTAAGCACATGTGGTACTTCCCTCCCTTTAGCACAGACATGAGGAGGGGAGTTTATGCCTAATTCTCCAATAGCAATATTGTAATCATAACCTATTCCAGATGTTTGATTAATAGCTTGCTTACTGTAGAACTCTTTAGCCTTCGAACAAGAATTGAAGTAGGCTCTAACCTTAGTCTCAAGACCGGTGATCTTGTCTTTGAGAATAGTTTCGAGTTTTCTATAACAGTCAAATCTATTCTCTAGAAAAGATACTTGTTCTTTTAACTTGTCTTGATTAATGTGCACAAGTCTTAATTCATTGACCTCTTTCTCAAGGTCTTTGATATGCTGACTTAACAGTTCATTATCACGACGAGCACAATCTAAGGAACCTCCTAGATGATAAACTAATTCAGCATCAGTAAATTTTACCTCTTTTCTTGACGATGAAGCTTTTCCATCAATAGCCATAAGAGCAAGATTCTCATCTTCTTCATCTTCACTATCAATATCATCCCAGCTTCTTCCCTTTGCCAGGTAAGCCCTTTCAGAGTTACTCTTCTGATTTGAATCATAAGAGTTCTTCCTTACTTGCTTTGGCTTCCTGCATTCTGTGGCAAAGTGTCCCAACTCATTGCATTTATAACATCTAATGGTGCTCCGATCAACCATCCCTGTTTTGTATCCACCACTACTGGTGTTAGAGGATGAAGATCCACCTGTCTGGAATCTGTTGTAGTTGGACTTGTACTTGAACTTGGGATTTCTCTTGAATCTGACATTGGAGAATCTCTTGACAATTTGGGCCATTGACTCATCTTCCAATTTCTCCAGCTCTTCCAAGGAATAAAAATCATCACTGGATTGATTTGTAGTAGGAGGATCATATTCTGCTACTATCACATTTTCCTCAGCCTTGGAAAACTGTACCATTCTCTCCGACTGTTGAGATTGTTTTTGTTTTTGACCTTCAGCTACAAGAGTAGTAGATGTGCTGACCATTCTATCTTTCCCGTAGACTCCCTTTTGCTGAGTCTGCTCCAACTCATAGGTTTTCAACACACCATAGAGTCTATCCAAAGAAATCTCACTCAGATCTCTAGCTTCTCTAATGGCAGTGATTCTATGTTCAAGATGAGTTGACAGTGTTAAAAGGAACTTTTTGTTGACCTCCCTGATTGAATAATATTTTCCATTTATGTTCAGGTTATTGATCAATGCATTGTACCTCTCAAACACTTCAGAAATTCCTTCTCCTGGATTTGATTTAAAATGTTCATACTCAGAGGTTAGGATCTCCAACTTGTTCTCCCTAACTTCCTCTGTGCCTTCATTAATCACCTCAATAGTTTCCCAAATGTGTTTGGAATTTTTACAGTTCATCACATGTCTGTTCATCAAGGGATCAAGGGAATCAATTAATATTAATTGAAGGCTGGCATCCAAGGAGGCTTCTTCCTTTTCAGCAGGAGTAAAATCTTCAGGCTCTTTTGGATAGGTTCTAGCTTTGGTAATCACAACATCATCTTCTATCACCTCTGGTTCAATAACCATCGGAGTTTTTGGACCCTTCTTTAACAAGTTCAGATATTTGGGATTTGCAACTTGTAAAAATAATAGCATCTTCTTCTTCCACATGATGTAATTTTCTTTATCAAATAGTGGAATTTTAACGGTTCCAACTTTTTGTGAAGTCATTATGAATTTTTGAATAAATAAAAATTCAAGGAGTTGAAAAATCACAAAAGTCTAAGATCTTGATTTGTTCGTTAATCAGAAGGCTATGATACCAATTGTTAGGTCCCAATGTGTTTGTAGAAGGGGGGGGGGGGTTGAATACAAACTATACCAAATTGACACTCGATGTACTGTCTGGTTCATGAGTGACTAACTTCCGTGACGTTTCTTCATGTCTTGACTTTGACACTTTGATTTTCTTCAGATTAAATCCTTGTAATTATCTGATACCCTGACGAGATCTCTGTCACTTGATTAAATCCACACTCTTGATTTATATCACTGAGGCATGATCAATTTCTTGAACTTCTTCCAGTGAATTAATTCCTCAAGTCTGTAGATGAACCTTGTTTCTGAATCCTTTGACAGATATTACTTTGCGAGATCTCTTTGACGGTAGATCCACTATTTACTTATTACATTCTTATTTGAGTTGAGTTAAATCCTCGAATATACAAATAGGCCTATGACATATGACTTACAGGTCATTTGTTTAGAAGTAACAAACAGATCTAGAAAATCTTGTAATTCTCTCAAGAGAAGTAGTTGAGTTCTTATTTTCAAGAACACAAATTTGTAGTAAGATAAATTTGATTTAATATAAATCAAGTGCATTTTTGATAATCGACTTGCGTGTTTGCATCTAGACTACAAATTCATACAACTGTTTTGTTCCATAAGCCAAAAACCATCACAGTTAAGTTAAAATCAAGAAAACACATTCACCCCCTATGTGTTGCATTTTATACCTAAAAACAACTAATACATTTCAATCTTTTTCTTTTTACTTCTTTTCTTTCTTAATTTTCTTACATTTTTCCGCGAGAACCAAACGCTATAGAATAATAATTTCACATTATGATAAAATTATTGGATAACTCTACAGTTAAAATGAAAATATGCAAACATAAACTCATTTTCCTCTTGGTTAGATATTCTATTCTAATAACAAATTATTATGTTCAAAGATGATCGTAATATTTTCCGGTAGACTTGTCCATAATGATTTTGTAATTTTTTATGCATTCGTAATGTTAATGTTCAATTCGAAAATTGATTCGTGGTTAGGTAAATTCTTATAACATTTGTGCAGTGATGACATCTTTTATATGAAAATTTGTATGATTAAATTTAATTATTATTCACCAAATATAAAACGCTAGAGCATTTACTTAAAATATAAGTTGAGAGTTTCTTTTAAGGGCAAACATAATAAAATATATTTCAAGAGATCCACAAAATGGCTGGTATTTAGTGTGGTATTTAGTGTGAGCTTTACATCTAAACCAACACTAACCCAGTAACCACTCGGTCCAAACAAACTATGCAACATCCAACTGACTTAATTCATACTGAAATAAACTAATAACATTAACCTAATATTAATATAACCTGAAATAAAGAGAGCGATAGCCAAACAAGCCCTTCCGCCTGATAGAATTCATTGCAAATATCAGACATCGTCACCATTAACATCAACACCAGTATTAACAGTATCCTCCTTATAGCTTCTCCAACCTCTAATCATAACCCATTCACTGCATTAGGAGCAACCAGTCCAATAACAATGACATGGTTATTCCCATCAGGATTTTCATTTTTAGTATTATCAAATGTAGCTTGATTAACCCTAAACTGTAAATCAGCAGCTTCAGCGAGCATCTGTATATCATGGGTTGTAGCATTTTTAACCATCTTCACATCATCAGCATTCCAATTGGCACCACTGCTCATTAGATCTTCTTCATTTTTCTTAATATCAACCTCAGGATTCACAACCTCATTTGCAAGGAACTCAAGATTTACCTCATTCTGCAACACGACCATTAGCTGATCATTAAAACAACCCAAACCCATATCATAATGCCATAACTCCACTATCTGCCCATAAAATTCCTCAATGATGGCCATCTTTTTCTAGTGAGAGGCACCATACTCAGCTATATAAGTTGTAAGAGTATTGTCCTCCGAGTCAGCCAACCTAATTTTGATTTCAAAATTCTTGTCATCCTTTCTCTGTTTTTCTCTTATTGAGCTGTTGAAGGATGTAAGCATGTTGGTGAAGCCCCTAATCAAGAAGGAGTTATACCACTCCCATTAGCCTTTTCATTAATTTGAACATAGTACAGATGAGACAAACCCCCAACCTCCGATAAAACCAGGTTGTTGTTGGGTAATGAATACACCACAGGTTTATACATCATGCAATAAGATGTACTAAACCCTACTTTAAGTTATCTCTAAAGCATTCCATTTTTGGCTAAGTGTGTCTTTGCAAATCCTTTGAATCTGTGACTTTCCTTTGTCAATTAACCTTGGCCTTTGATCTTGTACTCTTCAAGTTGCTTTTGTAGACTTTTCAATCTAAGTGATTAGATCATTTGTTGATTGATAATCTAGAATATTTAACTTGTCTGCATTCTATACTTTGAGGTTCATATCGAGATATCTAGTTTGATCTATAGAGAACTGACATCTCGATAAGTATAATGGCTTATCGAGATCTCTTAATTCTCTATAAGTTTCTTTGACTTGTCGAGGTCTCTAAGTTTTCTATAAGTGAACTTGGCTTGTCGAGGTCTCCAAATTTCTGCATGTAAAAATGACTTGTCGATATCTTTGATATCTCTATAAGAATTTTGACTTATCGATATCTATGAGATCTCTAATGAGAAAATTGACTTGTTGATATCTCCAATCTTCATATCTTCATTTTGAATTGTCGATATCTTTGAGTTCTCTAATAAAGAAATGACTTGTCGATATCTCATAGATCTCTATATACATTTTGACTTGTAGATATCTCTGAGATCTCTAATGATAATTTTACTTGTCGATATCTCAAATCTTCATGTCTTCATTTGGCTTGTCGATATCTCTGAGACTTTTCTATAAGCTGTTATGGACTTCTCGATAAGTCATTAAGGAGTTCTCGAATGACTTCTCTATATGACTTGATCTGTGACTTGTAGACATCTTGACTTAGAATATTTTTCCCAAAACAGATTTATTCAACTCCAAGTTTCTTCACAATCTTTCTGAGGCATGATCTTCTTCTAGAGTTTATTCTTAGGCGTGAGACTGTTTACAGAAAAATACTCCAGTCTAATCATTGACATTTTTATAGACTCGAGAAATACAATACAAAATACAAATTTAGATTATCATATAATTGATTCTTAGGGCTGTCAATTTGGCTTAGTCTTGTTATGATACATGCATGTCTTGCACAACAGTTGTAAAACAAATAACATACTAAAAATAATTAAATAATTTATTTTTTGATTGTTTAACACACATAATTTAAAATTTATTGAAGGTAAAAGCAAAATCAAAGACATTTCAAGCGATCCAAACTGCGTCAACATTTCTGAAAACAACATCACAATTTGACCATATCACATAAAAATCATGGTTAGCTCAGTGTTCAGAAATACCAATCACATAAATTAAGATTGGAGAACCGGCAACTCGGATATCTATATGCTGGATACATGTCGGATAACAATTATAGAGATGCCGAAAGTGTACACCCGTGAAGGATGAACAATCTTTGATTGTGAAATGTGAGCTCTTGAAATAATCACCACCGCCTCGGATTCAATGCAGGCTTTATAGATCACCAAAAACATCAATAAACTCGTTCTCAATACATCCAACACCAAATAAACCCAATCATAACTAAACAAAAATATAACAAAAAAAAAGTAGAGACAAAACACACACTTTAAGAGGAGAGACACACAAACACACACTTCAAACCACATTTCAAGAGAAAAGACACACAAACACCAAAAAAATAGATAATATTGAAAGAAAATTAAAGAGAACAAAAGAAAATAAAGGGGTTGGGGCTTTACATAGGAGAAAACCAGTAAAATCCCTCGATTTACTTGAGAAAGAACAAACCCGAGGTGAAAAGAAGTGGGAGATGACTGGAATAATAAGAAAACATAAACAATTAGATGATTAACCTAATAATAATTAGTCTAGTGTTATTATTTAGCTGTTAGAAAATTTTAAAATAATAATTTGGACCTAATAAACTAAATTTGAAAAAGTTATTTGAATGAGTTTTTCAACGAAATTATTGTAATTGTTTATAGTAAAAATATAAATAATTAATTCAAATATTTATTTATTACATAATTTCATTCAAAACAGTTAAGTTCGATCCACTAATTAAAATAAACTACTAAATGAACTAGTAAAAATCGTTAATTCAATTTGCTACCGCCAAACTAATCGCTAATCAGCAGCCATCCCGTAAGCAATTTCATATAATTGGAAGTTGTTGAGCTACTCGTATAACTAGCTCCCAAACCCGTGCAAGGCACAGACAGTTCTTATATATTTATTTTCAAGTATTTTAATATTTATTAAATATATTTTACAAATATTTGTAGCTGACGAATATGGGTATATTTATAAAAAAATATGTCAGGACGTGTTGTTATGCCCGCTTTCAGTCATGGGCCCTAAACAAGTCCCCATGGGAACGTTGAATGGCTGGGCTCATGACATGCGAGCTGGGCTCATGACATATGAGCTGGGCTCGGTTGTCCACACGCGAGGTGGGCTCAGGTGCCTTCACGCGAGGTGGGCTCAGGTACCTTCAAGCGAGGTAGGTTCAGGTGCCCACACGGGGGCTGGGCTCAGGTGCCCACACGCGGGCCAGGCTCAGGTGCCCAGACGCGGGCTGAGCTCAGGTGCCCAGACGTGGGCTGGGCCCATGAGCCCACATCTTATAAAAACAAAGGTAACATTGTATTTATTAATTGAAAATGAAGGCGGTGCAGGCTGAGGTGACCAGGCAGGCCCGCATCAAAGGACTTTGTGTGCAACATGGAAAGTGACTCATAGATGACTGGGTTGCTCGTACATTTCGGGGCCGACACGGATTATTCCTATAATTATGGGAAGAAATACGGAGATGCCGCGAGATTGTAGGAAGCGTGTGGAGCCGGTCGAGATTTACGCGACTAATTGGCTGAAGGCCTGACTTTATCATGGGCTTGGGCTGTACGGGTTGGAGAACCCTAACCCTAGCCTACGTGACTTGTTCCCCAAGAACTACGTAAGGCTTGATTCCTATAAATAGGGTACATAGGCACTTGTATGAGACATGAGTCGACACTTGATAGAGAATAACAAACCTTATTCTTTCTTAAGGAGTCAACATACAAGCTCAGCCACCATCATACATAACCTTCCCCCGCCTTCAAACACCGTCTTTGATCCTTGTTCCGCCTATCAACCTCCACAACACTGTTATACGAAATTCTCCCTATAACAATTGGCGCTAGAAGGAGGGGCCTCAGTTTCCATCTTAAGGAGAAGAGATGATCAAAGAAGGCAAACAAGCGGTGACGCTAGGAAGTGGGGGCAAGAATAAGGACCAGAACGAGGTCGAGCACACGCCCCCAGAGAATTAGGCGCCACCTCCACCAATCGCAACCGTGGATGGGCAGACGGTCATGATGTATCTCGAAGGGCTAGCCGATCAGATGAACGAGATTAACGCCCGGATGTCACGGGTAGAGAGAAGCTCGGGCCGAAATTCCAAGCATAAGGCACGCCGCCTCAAGGTCTCTCAGCGTAGCTAGAAGGGCAAAGGTCCTCAAAAGAGGTTGATCCATGATTTTGATGACGCGGCAACTGAGACCAAGCAGAAGAAAGAGGCATCACATGAAGAGGAAGACATACCCCAAGGTCATGATGAGCGGGGCAGCCAGATCTCTAAGAGATCGGGGCAGAAGCCAGCTTTGTCTAAGGCCAGGTCGACTAGCGTGCTAGACCATGTGGGTAAAAAGCTAAGTGAGCATTACCTCAGGCTTAAGTTAGAGAATTGCAAGAAGGAGAGAGAAGAGAAAGAGCACGTGGATCAGAGAGGCTAAAAAAGAGAGCGTGCAGCGACCCCTCTAGAAAGACGTCAACGCACCTCGCCCATGAGGGAGGAGCGACGTAGGCGCAGAGACAATCATGAAGAGGAGTCATAAGTACGAGCTGGAGGAGGGGCACGCCGCAAGCGACCTCAAGGCTCACACCATTCGAGTAACGCGGGTGGTGACAGAGAAGGAGAAGTTGTTAGAGTTAGAGACCTGAGGAGGATCTTAGATGAGATCGAGCGAGAGAAGAGGGGACCCCCAACCTCGGCTGCCCCTTCTCCGTTCACGGCTGCTATCCGATCATCCCCCCTGCCTCGGGTATTTAGGCAAAACCCCGACCTTCTATTCAACGGCAAAGCAGACCCGACGCAATACCATATATAATTTAACACTGAGATGGAAGTCTATCAGGTGTCAGAGATGACCCGCTGCAGACTCTTCGCGGCATCACTCAGAGGTAGTGCCCAACAATGGTTCTCCAAGTTGGGGCCTGCTAGCATAAGGACATGGCGGAAATTGGAGGACCTGTTCGTTAGACAATTTCAGTCCACCCTCCACTACTCACCTCCTGTGGCCATGTTAGCCAAGATCAAGCAAAGGGAGGGGGAACCCCTGCAGAATACTTTCGTCGGTTCAACGCCGAAGTTCCCAAGGTGAGGGGAGCCAGTGAGGAGTTCAAGAATTTATTGATTGCAGGGTTGAAAGAAGGGTCGAAATTCTGGAAAAGCCTCCAAGCGAGTGAGCCGAGAACCTTGGCTGAGTTCTATGAGCAAGCTGAACCCTTTAAGAGGGTAGAGAAGTCGATGAGAGAGTTGAAAATCAGCGAGAACTATCGAGATAAGAGAGACCGGTCTTCGAGCCCTAATGAGAGGAGAAAGAAGTATCGGCATAGCTCAAGCCCCAAAAAGTCTGCCCGAGATAAAGAGACAAACAAAGATTTGAGGAGACCTTATACAAGCAAATGGCAGACGCACACCCCTCTGGTAGCCTCTATCGACCACATATATGCTACCTATGCTGGGAAGGGGATATTTAGGAAGGCAGCCCCTCTCACATACTATAACAAGAGGGACACTTCGAAGTATTGTGCATACCATAAGGCCACGGGGCATGATACAGCTGATTGCAGACAATTGAAGGATGAAATTGAGACGTTGATAAGGCAATGGAAGCTTACGGAATGGGTTGTCAAGGAGGTTCAAAGGCACAAAAATGATTATCATACCGTCCCTCCTCCACCCCTAGAAGATAAAGAGAGGATACCTCGGGCCGGAAGCATTCATATTATTCTAGGAGGGTCTCACATTGGCGGAGATAACCGGAAGCGATGGACAGGTACACCCGAGAAGCAAAGGACAAGCCCCTCACCAACGTCAACCATCTGAGCCAAAGGCCCCCAGAGCTCTTTGAAAGGGAGGCTGATGACATCGTGTTTAGGGAGAACGACGCCAAATGGGTGCATTACCCTCATACAGATGCCTTGGTTATAAAAATAAAGATTGGGACGGTAAATGTTCACCGAGCAATGGTGGATACCGGAGTTTGGATGACGTTTTGACTTATGATGCTTACAAGAAGCTGGGATTATTGGATATAGAATTAACCTCGACAGGTGGACACCTATACGGGTAGGTGTCCACGGGAAACTCGATCGGAGTGAAAGGGACAATTCGGCTCCCGGTGACCATAGGAGAAGAGCCCTATTTGGCCACCCAGATCGCTATGTTTACGGTTGTAGATCAGCCTTGTGCCTACAATGTTATAGTGGACAGACCACTCATAGGGCAATGAGGATGGTGACTTCGATCCATCACATGACGGTAAAATTCCCAACCCCCACGGGGGTAGGCTTCTTGAAGAGCTGTCAATACGAATCAAGGGTCTGCTACAACCAGGCACTCAGGGCGGCCGAGTAAGGAATGCATCAAAGGAAATAGTTGAACCGGGTGAAGGCGATGTCCTCATGGAAGAGGCTGAGGGCAGGAAGAGAGTACGTCCTGAGGGACACGAGACTTATAACCTGATTTCAATCGAGGAATTGCCCGAGAACTATTTCGAGCACATGGCGATTCAGGTGGAACCGCTCCCAGGGGCCTTGCTAATGGAAGCCTCTTAGCCCATCATGTTAATACAAGAAGGGATTATGGAAGAGGCAAGTGATGAAGAAGAGAACCCAGAATAAATCACTACAAGACTCAGGAAAGGGAAGTGGGCATGCGAAGAAACAACAACCACTATGGATCTGCCTAACAGAATCACTCGCACTGTCACTACGACCTCTGAATGCTTGATAAATCCGGGCCGAGCTCACCAGCCTGAGCCCGAGGATACGGAAGGTTTGACAATCACAAAAGTGGGAGAATCTAGTGAGGCTCGAACATACTTAGACCCGAGAATGCCCCCAATGGTTGAGAGGGCTGGGGCCGCAAAGGACATAATCCTGATCTTGGTAGACCCAAATGATCCCTCCAAGGTACTCATAATAGGCTCTAACTTAAAACCTGACTTGAGGGAGGATCTAGCCCGATTCCTAAGGAGAAATTTGGATGTCTTTGCATGGTCACACTCTGATATGATAGGGATTGACCCAAATGTCATGTGCCACCGGCTCAACTTGGACCTGAAAAAGAAGGGGGTCAGGCAGAAGAGGCGGCCGATTAGTGGAGAGAGGGCAGAGGCCCTCAAAGAATAGGTGGATAGACTGATGGAGGCAGGACTTGTGAGGGAAGCCTTCTACCCCATGTGGCTGGCCAACCCAGTGCTTGTCAAGAAATCAAGTGGCAAATGAAGGACATGTGTGGACTTCACCGACCTAAACAAAGCTTGCCCGAAGGATAGTTTTCCTCTACCCCGAATTGACCAGCTGGTTGATTCCACGGCTGGGCACGCACTGCTTAGCTTTATGGATGCTTATTCAGGATATAACCAAATCCCCATGTATGGGCCAGATCAGGAGCACACCTCCTTTATTACTAATCGGGGCCTCTACTGTTACATCGGGATGCCCTTCGGGCTCCTTAACGCCGGGGCAACGTATCAAAGGCTGGTGAACAAGATGTTCAAACATCAGTTGGGAAAAACCATGGAGGCCTATGTAGATGATATGCTTGTGAAGTTAAAGTAAGCAAAGGATCATGTCCGCCACCTATCATAAATGTTCCAGATCCTAAAGTAGTACGGGATGAAGCTCAACCCCCAGAAATGTGTGTTTGGGGTCGAATCGGGGAAGTTTTTGGGATTTATTGTCAACCATAGAGGCATTAAGGCCAACCCCGCCAAGATACGAGCGCTACTCGAGATGAGATCCCCTCAACGGGTGAAGGATGTTCAAAGCTTAATGGGGCGAGTGGTTGCCTTAAACCGCTTCGTCTCAAAGTCCTCCGATAAATGCCAGGAGTTCTCCATAGCAATTAAAGGAGTGGGGAGGAATTTTGAATGGACAGAAGAATGTGAGGAAGCCTTTCAAAACATAAAGAAGCATCTCAGCAGCCCTCCAATGTTGTCCAACCCAAAGGTAGGTGAGACTCTGGTCCTATACTTGGCCGTCTCTGACTTTGCAGTAAGTGCGGTATTAGTCCGAGAAGAGGATGATATCCAGCTCCCTGTCTATTATGTGAATAAAAGGTTAGTCGACGCGGAGACTCGGTACACTAGCCTCGAGAAGTTAGTATATAATTTGATCTTGGCCTCCCGAAAGCTCAAACCCTATTTTCAGGCGCACAGGATAGAAGTATGAACCTCCTACCCCCTCAGGCAAGTAATGAACAAACCAGAGTCTTCTGGTTGAATGCTGAAGTGGACGGTTGAGCTCGGCCAGTTCGAGGTGGATTATAAGCCAAGGACCGCAATCAAAGGCCAAGCCCTGGCCGATTTTGTACTGGAATTTCCTCCACATCAAGAAGTGGAGCAGGGAGCCTTTGTTGTCATAGCTAGTGCAGAGGAGGTCGGGCTGGAAAGTCAAAATAGTGCCCCATGGTGGAGCCTATTTGTGGATGGATCCTCCAATGGGGATGGGGCAGGAGCTGGAATTGAGCTAATCAGCCCAGAGGCGCACAAGATCAGACATGCGACCAATCTGGCCTTTCATGCGACCAACAATGATGCTGAGTATGAGGCCCTGATCAATGGTCTCAAGCTAGCTTTGGAAATGAAGGTGGAGAATTTCAATGTGTTTAGTGACTCCATGATTGTGGTCTATCAGATAAACGGGGGGTATCAAGCTAAGGGGTCGAGAACGGAGATTTACCTGAAGTGCGCGCAGAGGATAATCGTAAGTTCAACGAGGTGAGGCTGGAACTAATCCCGCGCGGGCGGAATGAAGGCGCAGACGAGATAGTTAAACTCGGCTCGCGCCGCGAGGCCACCCTGCTAGGGGTCGTGCCCCTTGATATACAGAGGCAGCCTAGTGTGCCCGAGCACGAGGTGGGCAGCCTCAGTGATAACCTCGTCCCCACATGGATGACACCTATATTAGCCTACATAAAAGAAGGATCATTCTCGGACGAAAAAAATGATACAAGAAGAATAAAATACAAGGCAGCCCGCTATGTGATATATGATGGGGTCCTATACAGAAAAGGGTTCAGTGTTCCCCTCCTCAAGTGCATAGATGAGGATGAATGCAATTTTATCCTAAGGGAAGTACACGAGGGCATTTGTGGCAATCACTTGGGGGGTAGCTCTCTAACTCAACAAATCCTCCTTCAAGGTTACTATTGGCCAACGATAAAAAAAGACGCCTTTGAATTCTCCCGAGCATGTGATAAGTGCCAGCGATATGCCAATTATTATAACAGCCCCGTGGCTCCCGTCACATCCCTCATGAGCCCTTGGCCCTTCATTATATGAGGAATTGACCTGATTGGAGAACTCCCGAAGGCCAAGGGAGGTGTCAAGTATGCGGTTGTGGTGGTAGATTACTTCACTAAGTGGGCAGAGGCCGAACCTCTAGCCACTATCACGGCAAAAAAACTCAAGGAATTTGTGCACAGGACTATTGTGTGCCGCTATGGCATCCCTTACAAGTTGATATATGACAAAGGGAAACAGTTTGATAGCAAGGAAATGCGGGAATTTTATGATCAGCTAGGAATTCAGAAGAGTTTTAGTGCAGTTTGCCACCCACAAAGTAACGGGCAGACGGAGGCTATTAATAAAATCATTAAGCACACCTTGAAGGCAAAGCTTGAAGAGAAGAAAGGGACATGGCCGGAGGAGCTCACCCAGGTCATGTAGTCTTACAACACGACTCCCAGAACTATAACTGGAGAGACCTCTTTCTCTCTGGTATATGGGTATGAAGCCATGGTACCCGTTGAGGTAGGGGAAGGTTCTTTTCGGAGGGACAACTATGACTCAGAGGCAAATGAGGTCAATCATCGGCTCTATTTGGACATGATCGAAGAAACTCGGGAAGATTCTCAGATCAGGATAGCAGCATATCAACAGAGGACAGCTAGGCACTACAACAGTAAGGTTCAAGCCCGGACTTTTAAGGTGGGAGACTTGGTTCTGCGCCGGGTCATGCCAAACACCAAGGTGGTGAGCCACGGAGTCTTTGGATCAAATTGGAAAGGCCCCTACAAGATAAAATCAGTGCTCTGGGAGGGAACCTACCACCTCAATGATATGCAAGACAAGTTGATCCCGAGAGCCTAGAACGCGGAGCACCTCCGCAAGTATTATCAGTAATATTATTTCTTCTCAGACTTAGTATTATCTTAAAATATTCCTAAGTCTCGGGGGGTAGTGCTATATAGGTGCCTCCCTGAGACCATAAGCATGTACTCCTTTCACTTTCCATTATATATGAATAAACTATTGATATCTATTTGTGCCTTTGATATTTGAACTCCTGTTAATAGATTAAAATACCCAGCAGGGGAGCCCATGCGATGACAAAACAGCTGTTTTATTAACATGTTAAAAATCATAAGTCAAGCCGGGCCCCGACCCGCTTCACAACAAGTCTATGAAATGAGTCGGGCTTCGACCCGCTTGGGAAAATAATAAGCACAAAGAGATTAAAGATGAAGATAGGGAGAGGTGACCATAAACTAACTCAAAAGTTAAGGATAGCCGCGATGCGAGCCCATATCAAGGCAGGTCAGAGAGTTCAGCCCGCTATCATGTGTACATGGTCGGGGTCGCATTGTGCCAGAAGAATATATAGGAACAGGATGTGAGCCCATAGGCCCGGCCCGCTAATGCAAGTACACATACAACACTTGTGAGTTAGTAATGGTGCGAGCCTGCTCTACTTAAATTTTCATTCATTTTATTTGAGGAACAATGATGCGAGTTGATGCGCTCGGCTCGCTGTGAAGGTGTAATATCCACCATACGCGACCAGGGTTATGATAGCTTTTGGTCAGTAGGGGCATGGTAAGTTTACACAAAATTAAGAGAACTAGCTAGCACAATAAAGATAAATGCGGGCACAAAAGACTTGTAATTTTATACAAACAAGAGATAAATAAGTCATGCCCCAAGGAAGAATATTTCAAATACAAACGCGAGGCAAGAAGGGTGCCCGCTTACCCAGTCAAAAGTCTAGTTCCAAAAAAAAATTAATCTAAGGCTTATCAACCTCCTTCTCCTTGCGAGTCTCATCAGCCGCGACCCGGGCCTGCTCAGCTGCGAGCCAGGCCTCCTCAGCAATTTGAGTGTCCCGTTCCATCTCCAGCTTTAGCTTCTCAGCATGCCTAGCTGTGCCCGCACCCAGAGCCGCCCAATCAAAGTCAGGAACTTTACTGATGAAGATTTTCATGAAGTTCCTGGCCCCCAGGTTCTTAGCATCAGCGAGGGCGGCCTGCGGCCCGCGGTCAAGGCAGAAACCGACCCCTCCAGCTCGAGCACCCTCTCCTCGAGGCCATCCTTCTCCTTCTTCCACGCTTTTGCGGCCAGACCATGAGCCTTCTTCTGCTCCCTTAAAGCCTTCTCATGAGCAGCATTCAAGTCGAGCATCTTTTGATTATAATTATTCACCAGCGTAACTTTCTCCTGATCGTGCTCGACGACCTTGCTCTGAAGAGATTTGACCTTAGAGTCGAGCTTTATATTGGTCTGGCTGAGGGCTCGTATTTCTCGAGCCTTAGACAGCTGATGGTAATACACCTCAGCCGCGGCCCGGGTCAGTGCGTCCTGGTTGGCCTCGAGAGAAGAAGATGACCAATTCTTCACATCCTGGTCGCTGATGTGAGCTTGAGCGAGCGGACCAAATGAGGTCACGACCGTGTTGACCGACGAAGAAGTGGGGAGAGGGGCAAGAGATGGAGCAGCCTTTTTTGGGTCAGGCTTGACAGTTTTTTCCTCATTGTGGCCTCTATACCTTTTCAGCGGAGGAGAAGGCCCCTGTAGATGCTCGGAAAGAGTAGTCATGCGGGCTGGAGGGATGGCCTGAGAGCGAGCCCCTGTGGTCGCAGCCGCAGGCTGAACTGGGCCCAAGGCCGCAACTTGCTCAGCCTCCTCCATAAAGGGGATAGGGGAGATGGCCATTTCTGAAAAGAAAATAATAAAGTGATGTTTAGTCATAACAAAATACAATAGAAAGAAGAGATGCGAGCAGATAATAAATGCAGAGAATTAAAGTGCAATGTGGAGTGAGATACGTGCAGGAAATTTAAAATATGTGAGCACAACACAAGCTCGCACATGCGGGCCCGGTATTCTTACCCTTTCCGGCCCTCTTCTTAGATTTCTTCTTTTGAGGAGTCAACCTCACTCCTTCCTTTAAAGCCCACACGCGACCAGATTCGAGGTCGTTATGAGTTTTCGGATATCCCTGTCCGCCTTAGGAAATCCTAGAAGGCTATCCACATTTATCTTTTCCTGTCCAGCAAGGACAGTGCGAGGTAGGGTGGCTGGAGATAAGTAAGAAATAATTTTTGTTAAAAGAAAGAACTATTGTGAAGGAAAGAAGGACGACCCGGAAAGACTTACGTGGATTATAATAGAAGTGGGTCTGGACTTGAGGCACCTCGTGGATATAGAAATAGGGGCTCTTCCACTTCCCTGAGTTGCTCGGCCCGTTGTGGATGAGGCTCTTTTTGTTGAAGCACGGCCAGACAGAAAGGTAGAAATCCTAAAGTCGTTAGGAGAATGCTTTAAGTTTAGGAAGTAGCCCAGTTGCCTCGCAGTTAGAGGAGAAAACCCACATTTTTGGTATATGATGTACAATGCGAGGGCGGCCCGGTACCCATTTAGGTTGATCTGAAGGGGTGCGTGCTGGTAGTACTCGCAAACATCCTTAATGAAGGGGTGAAGGGGAGATGAGATTCCGAGCCTTAGTAGGAAGGTGGACAAGACCATGTGAGGTACCCTGCCTCCATTCTCCGGATAGTTGAACCTATAACATCTCATGTGAGGGAAAGGCAAGACAACATGGCCCTCAAACTGGAACTGCTCAATATGCTCGGCCAGGTGTTTCTGAGTAAGCGAGGTGGGCAGATCACGACAAGCGAGCACCTTAACCTCCTCAGTTGCAGTTGAGCTCTCCTCCCCATCAGGAATGATCTGCCTTTTAAAAATAATTTCACCCTCAAGCTCGGGCTGGGCAGGAGGCAGATAGGGCTCAGGAGAGGCCGCGGGGACATAGTTATAATTGCAGATCTTATACTGACTGGTAACATCTGCCACCTCCTCGCTTTGAGGGGAGTCATAAGACCAATGCGAGCCGTCTTCTTCACCCTCGAGCCCCAAGATGGGATATTCTGCGGCTACAGGTTCCTTTCCTTTCTTGGTGTTATAATAGGCACTCCCCCAGTTCACTATCAGTAGACTCTGAGTCGACCTGAATGGGGTCGAGGTCATTGGCTACAGCTTGCCTAAGGCGGGCCACCCTCTCTTCAACCATTTCTCTTAAAATCGCCTCGGCTCGCTCTTTGTCCAAAGGAGCGGGCTCGCGGCTTGGGAGCTCTTCCACCCCAAGGGAAGCTGGTATATTGGAGATGACCACGGGCGTATTTCTCCAATCATAAATATTCTTCTCCCTGGTGTAATCTTCAGGGTTAGGGTCGAGGTGAATATCCAGCGAACCGGAGCCAGCTGCTCGCATTGAGTTCTCAACTCTAGCAATGTTCAAGGCCCCTTGAGGGGTGATAGCAGAGCCAGGGGAAATAGGTTGGCTGAGACGGTCAGAGAGGGAAGTCAGTTTGCATTGGAAGTCCTTTGAGCCTCGCTGCTCGGGTGGATATTGATTTAATGGAGACGGAGTGGCTGAAGAGCGAACCGGGTTGGCAGAGGAGCGAGCCGGGCTCGAGGAAGAGCGAGACGATCCGTAAGAGTGGGCTGAAGACGCACTCGACATCTATAAAAGATGGTGAAAATTAGTGTGTGGCTCTAAAAAGAAAGTAAAAACAAGTATGAAGTCGTACCTAAGTGTCCTCACATCTCACACGGGATCACACCTAAGTATCTAAGCGGGCAGACGGGCTCGCATCGCATGTTGTGATTGTGTGTGAGCTTGCATCGAACAGGTGGTGTGTGCTCGCATGGTGCATATGAACAAACATGAATGGATATGGAAGATTGAAGATCAAAGGAATACCTGTAGGTGAAGTGTAGGATGATCCTGATGAATCTGGTCACGGAGAATATCGCCGCCGGTAGACGGTTCTTGTGGTGATGATGGTTTTCACCGTGGTAGATCCTTGAGCAAAATGAGCAGCAATTCGAGAAGTGTTCTTGGAAATGTGAGAAATGAATTGAAATCTCACATATTTATAGGGGATAGGAGAGAGAAAGGGGAAGCGACACGTGTCACCATCTCAGATGACGACACGAATCCCTATATCAGCTGTCCTACAGCTGTTATGGGTTCAAAACACATGACCGTTGAAAGGCATGCGAGGCGGCATGGTGCGACCTCGTGGGCTCGCACTCGTGGGGCCATAAAAGCTAATGTTGGAAAAATTCCTAGCCTCAAGATGCGACCAGGAATTTTGGGGGGTAGTTGTTATGCCCGCTTTCAGTCATGGGCCCTAAATAGGTCCCCATGGGAACGTTAAATGGCTGGGCTCATGACATGTGAGTTGGGCTCATGACATGTGAGCTAGGCTCGGTTGTCCACGCGCGAGGTGGGCTCAGGTGCCTTTACGCGAGGTGGGCTCAGGTACCTTCAAGCGAGGTGGGCTCAGGTTCCCACACGCGGCCGGTCTCAGGTGCCCACACGCGGGCTGGGCTCAGGTGCCCACACGCGGGCTGGGCCTATGAGCCCACATCTTATAAAAACAGAGGTAACATTGTATTTATTAATTGAAAAGGAAGGCAGTGCGGGCTGAGGTGACCAGGCCGGCCCGCATTAAAGGACTTTGTGTGCAACATGGAAAGTGACTCATAGATGACTGAGTTACTCGTAGATTTCGGGGTCGATACGGGTTATTCCTACAATTACGGGAAGAAATACGGAGATGCCGCGAGATTGTAGGAAGCGTGTGGAGCCGGTCGAGATTTACGTGACTAATTGGCTGAAGACCTGACTTTATCATGGGCTTGGGCTGCACAGGGTGGAGAACCCTAACCCTAGCCTACGCGACTTGTTTCCCAAGAACTACGTAAGGCTTGATCCCTATAAATAGGGTACGTAGGCACTTGTATGAGACATGAGTCGACACTTGATAGAGAATAACAAACCATATTCTTTCTTAAGGAGTCAACATACAAGCTCAGCCACCACCATACATAACCTTCCTCCACCTTCAAACACCGGCCTTGATCCTTGTTCCTCCTATCAACCTCCACAACACTGTTATACGAAATTCTCCCAATAACACGTGTAATATTCAGAGTGATTGTAGTATAAAGGAAAACACTATTTTAATTTTCTTTACCGAATATTTTACTCTTTAAAATAAATGATTTGAATTAACTACACAATAAGAATCGATCCAAATCATTAAAGTGGAGCATGGTTATTATTAATGATGGTAGCTAAATATTTCATACCGAGATGTTTTTAGTTTTTAACAGTAATGAAAATTTTAAAATTATTGTGAAATGGGCGATGTGGGCGTTGTTTTAAGAGTTTTTTTTATCTTCTCTCCATTTTCAAATATCAGCGGTATTAATTACTTCCCCCATGCAATTCATGGGCATACTCGACGTCACATATTATGTGTTTACAGGGATATAGATTGATTATAAATTATTCATTCATAAATATGATTTGATGTTCATAATTTTTAACTAATTATCAATTCATAGGGAATGATCCTCTTCTCTTATTATAAGATCGTGAATGGATATACATTTATTTTGGTAAAGAGAATAATCTTTTTTTTAAATCTTTTTGTCTCAAATCTATTTCTTTACGACCTCCTTCCATAGATGACTAAAAAAAGTACCGAGTTATTTTTGTACCGGCCTATCCCCTTGACATTTTGCTCCTGTTGGGATAAACTTGATTATTTGATTGTGTTGTAAGACATATATAAATTATACGTCAATTTTAGTGGTAAAAAAGTAATCAACCAAATTACCAAAGTAATAAAAATGGAGGGTAATCAATTGACTTGTGAATTACAGATGTGTTGAAAATTTGTGAAGGATTTGGATCAGTCGATTTGTATTCGGTTTAAAAAATATAAAAACCAAACCGCAACCATATTATCGGATCGGTTTTTATTCGGTTTGGTTATTAATTGGTTCGGTTTTTAATGGTGCGGTTAGGTCCGGTTTTGTTCGGTCATGGTTTCGGTTTCAGTGTTTGGTCCGTGTTTGCTCATCCCTAGAACAATCACAAACACGTACAATAAAATCTTGATGAATGAATACATTCGGGAATGTAATTTTTTTATTTATCGAGATTATTAATTTATTTGATGATTTTATTTATTTATCGAATGTTCGTCTATCGATATTGTATATTTTATGCTTATGAATATCCTACATTATTCTTTTATAAAATTAGTATAAAGAGGCTAACATGGTTCAATGGTTATAGAGAATTTTTTTAAAAAAAATTACTATGATTAAAAGATCATGCTTCGATTCATTAATTAGAATAAGTTGGCTATGTTACACAAGAAATTTGGGTTTAAAACGAATTTTTTTTATTAAAGTTGTCTATGAACTCTAAATTTAACTATAAATAAAAAGTTGTACAATTAAAAAATATATACTCTTATTGTTTTTCCCTAGTATAAAGTTAGTATATAAAAATGAGTTATTTAATCAAGTCTCAAATCATTATAATTTATAGATATAGTAAAATAAATATCAAATTAATTATAGAGTAAGACACAGTGTAAATAAGTAACCTCTACCTCAACACTTGACGTTATCAAGACTTACACAAATGAGTCTCTAGCTCAAGTGGTTGATATGCTAAATTTACAAATAGTTGATTTGGGTTCGATTCCCATCCAAAATAATAATTTTTAATATTTAATAAAATAAGGGGCAAAATAGTAATTACAAATAAAATGTTTCCCCAAAAATTTGATGTTGCAGTCTATTATACTTATTATAGGCCCTTTCAAGGTATATAGTAAATTATTTATTTACCCCTCTTTCATATAAATTGTTGAAAAAATATGTTTGTGATGAGAATTGAACCCATGACCATCCCAATATAAAATAATTATGTTCACATCTCCAACCACTACACGAAAGATATTTACGCTTTTTTTAAAAATCATTAACTACATGCATAAAAACTCACTAACTACATTGAATTTAATAAATATAAAATTATCATAACAATTTCCCCACTAATAAATAATATTCAATTTAGATGAATTATGTTGCCTATATATTATATGTAGTACATGTCAACATGTTTTTTTTATCAGTTATGCAAATACTATTATACTCCTTCTATTAATTTAAAACTTGAGTTTTTGACCAATCACAAAACGATAATAGATTATATACAATATACAAATAATGATAATCCCACTAATAAATAATATTCTATTTAAATGAATTATGTTGCCTATATATTATATGTAGTACAGGCCAACATATTTTTTTATGAGTTATGCAAATACTATTATACACCTTCTATTAATTTAAAACTTGAATTTTTGACCAATCACAAAATGATAATAGATTATATACAATACACAAATAATGATAATCGATAATTTGAATTTACATATAAGTAAATTAATTGTGCTTAAAAAGATAAATTCTAAAATAACCAAGTAATTTTATTTATTAATTTTCAAGATTTTAGGTTAATATAAGTAAGTTTTTAATGTAAGACTATATGAAATATATATTCACACACACACACACACACATATATATATATATAATTATTATAGAGTTTTTGGGAAAAAGAATTATATGTAAAATTATATATGACATATAGTTTATTCATTATTATATAATATATAATAAAAAATTATATATAAGTTGAGTAATATATTTGTAAATCATTTTTTGCTAATATAGCGATATCACCACCCCTTTCACCATGACTATCACACGATCACTACCAAGTAGCACTGCCGAAATTGTCAAAATCAAATTGAAATCACTAAATATCTTTATTAAAACCACATCAACACCACCAAAATGAAATTAAAAGCACTAAAATCTGAAATCAAGTGCCTAAAATTCGAAAAACAAAATACCACAATTTTTCATATTTGGAGGTGCTGGTTATAGTGATACCGATGGTAGAGGAGGAGAAAAATAACAATCATTGGGGTTTTAACTAATATATATTATTGGAGTATGAAAAGTGATATAAATGAACTTACGGAGGTGTGATCGGGAATAAAGCTGAAATTCGATGACAAATTTATCTGTAAGTAGTGTTTGGAATGGTGGTCGATTGCATGATATGAATGAATGGTTAAGGAAAGATGGTGTACACACATAATATAAATAGGTGTGTGTGTAGCGGGAACAATAATGACGATGAGGATGTACAAGTTGATGATATATAATGATAATGTCACTGTTGACGAAAATGGTATAAAATTTGGAGGATGCGCGAGGATGAAGGTGAAATATATAAATGATTTGAATATGTTATTATGATTAAATATATTTATAAAGAATAAAAGCATATGATTAGTTCTTAATTCTCCTTTGAGCATTTAGACACACCAACACACCAACACAAGTCAGTCTACTAACTCAAGGATATGTCATAAGTTTTTTAAAAATTGTGTTACTTTATCTTTATAAGTTATATTTTTTAATTGATATATAAGATTTCTTAAAAATTCTTACACTAAAATATATCATTATGATTACATATAAAATTCAGATAAAAAATTCAAGTTAGTATCACCTTTTATAAAAGAATTTTTTTTGCCAAATATATCAAACTGATAACGTATAATATTTCAAACATTACGAATCATTTACTTCAAAAATCAAAATGATCAAATTATAGGATTTAAATGGATCCCGTGCTTTGCACGAGCTATCATGCTAGTTATATATATAATAGATAATAGATAAATTGGTTAAGAAACTGTAAATTATCATGTCAATCGCAGTCTTGTCAACCTAACTAAAATTTAAGGTTTTCGAAACATCTTTTTATCGAAAAAATAAATTATTTCGAAGACATTATTAAAATGTGAGATCTAATAGATAGATTGGTTAAAAAACAGTAAATTATTATGTCAATCGCAGTCTTGTCAACCTAACTAAAATTTAAGGTTTTTGAAATATCTTTTTCTCGAAAAAATAAATTATTTCGAAGACATTATTAAAATGTGAGATCTAGAAGAGTTTTAAGTAGAAAAAAACTATGAGATACTTAATACTTTATCGTCATATATAAAATTTGGTAAAAGTTCTCGAACTATATATGAACTAGCATAATAACCTGTGCGAGGCACGGGTCATTTTGTAGAATTTTTTTATACATCATGTAATTATAATGTTTTTAATTATTTCCTTATTTGTAAATGTTGTACAATGTCTAACGTATGTCAAATACAAGTTTATTGTTTATCAATGTGTATTATTTTCATAAAAGACGATACCAAATTACACAATATTTCAAATATAACTCATTAGCAATATATATATATATATATATATATATTCTTGTTTGTGTTGTATAATTTATATTTAATGAATGAATATAAATAGGATTTTCAGTGTACGTTTAAAATGAAACGATTATACTTAATATGTAGAATGCCGTTAGTATATTTACAAATAAAAAGTTAAAAAATAACATTTATGTTGAATACAGAGTTAACCAAAATTTTTGAATTTTATTTAAATAAACTATATGTATTGGTCTATATTATTACTGAGTTCACTACTAACTTACAATTAACTTATTCAATTTAAAAAGATAAAAAATACATAACTGAAGTCAGGATGACTTGCAATCATAATATACAATAATGTAAAATTTACACTATTGTTAATATAAAAGTTGATTTTAATGAAATAGGTTAGTTTTTGAAATTCAACGTATGTATGCATGGAAAAATGTTAGTTTTTTATTTACACTACGGTTACCAAAGTAACATTAAGTTATGTGTGTGTGTGTCAACATGTAAATTGTCTTATGTTACATTTCTTAGTAAATTACGATGGTTTCAATTATTTATATGCTAAATATCTGATTTATGTACATGTATAATCACTATTAACATCTAGTGAGACAAATGATTACTTAAATAACATGCATTTATAATTATTCGAAAATTAAAATTATGTAATAAATAAATTGTAATAATTTAAATATGGTATTCATATTATCACCGGCAAACAATCTATATCTAGTTTTTACACAACTGAGTATCAATCATGGTTGTAATATAAAAATAAATTATATATTATAAGACTAATTATTGATATTTATGATTTTTATTTCAAGGATTCGAAAGAAAAATTATAATTATATCGTTATTTAAACCGTTTTTAAGTTTCTTTTATTACTACTCTAATATTTCTTCATATAATAATTTGATAACAGTGTTTACTATTCTCCTAAAATTAAATATTTTTCAATTTGATAAAGTTTTATAAATATCAGTTGAACTGGTTAATTTAATCATATTATTGAACACTATATATTTTTTATTTAAATAATATAAAATGCATTGAATCAAATGTTACAATATAGTATAGATATAACTTTTATTTGACTAATTCAAAATATTTGTACAATATTATCTTGATAAATGAATATTATTTATATAAAAGAATTCTTTTTAAAAAGGAAGTTTTTTTAAAGTGAAAAATGAAAAATAAATCGATTTAATATATCATCTTAGTTTTAAAAAATCTCGTGAGATCTCATATCAAATTTCGAATATTTTTAAAAATCGGGAAAAGTCGCAAAAATAATAATGCGCTACCAGTGAAGTTAGTAATTTTAATATAAATAATCAATTTACTTGATATTATAAACACCTCAAACACATTAATTTATATTAGCATAAGATATTAAAAAAATTCACATTATTGGTAAGATATTCTCGCCGAACTTGTAATGTAAATTTACTAAACGTAGAATGTGACGATATTTTTTGGCCGGGTCATGTAGTCAAATTTCGAGTATTTTAATTACTTTTTATAATAATAAAATAGGTTAAAAATATATGATGTTATGTCACACACACTGTAGAGGGGGTGAATACAGTGTATAATACAATCAAATCGAACTTTAATATCTTAAGTAACAGAAAACAAACTTTATTGAAACAATAAACTCTGTTACAATATGAAACTGTTACCTCTCAGTGATGAACAAATATCACGAGAGCTGCTAGGGTTACAATGAATAATCTTCTCGAATTATGATAACACTTATAGTGTAAACCCTATGTCTGTGTTTATATACTATACATTTAAAAGATAATAGCTAATTGATATGGAATATAATTCTGCTTCCTAAAATATATCAATCAGATATCTTTTCTTCCAAGTATTCCATTCTTCACGGAACTCCTTCTTCATGCATATCTCTTCTTATGTTTATCTCGATCTTCTTTCCTTTAATCAGCTTCTGTCCTTATCTGAACATCCTTCAGCACTTAAGTTCTGATATCTAACTTCTGATGATTATCTCCTGATAATATAAGTACTGATATCCTTAAGTCCTGACTTCCAGTATAAGTACTGATTGATGGTTAAGTACTGATTTGTCCTGTTAAATAAGATCTGAAATCTAAACATAAATCATATTAGCCATGACATTATCAAATATATCTAACAATCTCCCCCAACTTGTAAATTAGCATAATATACAAGTTTAACAGATATTTGATGATGTCAAAAACATTAAGTACAAATGCATGAGAATTAGACTAGACAACTACAACTTACAGTCCTTAAAGCTTTACCAATATTCAACTTCTGATAACAACTTCAGTCTGTACAAATATCAGAATTTAAGTAGTTGTAGATCTTTGACTTGGCTTCATTATCTGATCTCTATGATGTCAGGAGTTGTTCTGAGATAGTTCTTCAACAAACATCTCTCAGCATATCTAAGTTCATCAATCATTCTCCTTTTGGCATCGTTAAGCTCTACAGTATCTTCACCAATCTGAAAGATTGTAGCTCTGAGATCATTGATCTTTGCTTTTCTTATATCCTGATCCAGTCTGATCAAATAAGCTTTATCAGACTCAAGATTGAATTCCACAGCCCTGTACCCTAGAAAGGTAGTTACAATTTGAGCAGAATTGGGCTTCATTTCAACTATATCACCCTTGTGATCTCTGTACTTTGGAACGTATGTGATGTCAAACTTAACAGAATAAAGCCTTTTCTGTCTCTGAATCTGATCCTTCAAATAGTTTGCAGCAGTCCCTGTCAATCTGTCATCCACTTGAAGTAAGAATAGTACATGCTCCAATTCTTCAAAATACTTCAATGGAATGGCATTTTGCCTTATATGATAAACCCTACCATCTGTCATGAAATACAACAAGATGTATTCTTCCAAATAGATATGGTAAACCATTTGTACAGATTCCAGTTGATTCAATCTCTCAGGAGTTGCTCCAATACCTGGTTCACTCAAGGAAGTTGGATCATTGGTAGTGTTATGTATTCTTCTTTCATTAGCACTTCCCAATCCAGTTTTATCTCTTGCTTCCTTTCCAGTAACTACTCTAGCTTCAAAACCACTTGCAGTAGTCTTCAAAGGTTGAGTCTGCTTTACTTTAGTGAATCCTGGTTGGAGTGTCTTTGGTCTATCTTCTGATATCAAGTTAACTTGAGCTAAGTCAGAGGTTACTTGCTTCTTCTGAATATCAGAACTTACAATTTCTTGACTCTGAACAACTTGAGCCATGTCAGAGGTTGTTTTAAGAACTTTTCTTGAAGTCAGAGCAAGATCATCCTTTTCATCAGTAATTTCTTCATTCTCAGGAGGCACATAAACCTTAATAGGTTCACCAACATTTTCTTTACCCTTGGATCTTGGATCTATCTGCGGTTGTAATTTAGCC
>NW_027419025.1:0-39126 GCF_009905375.1 Apium graveolens
CATATAAGGAAGGAAGCTGATTTACAGTAGAAGATCGAGATTAAAACAAAAGAAGATGTGCATGGAAAGAGTTAGAAGACTGGAAGACTTGTAGGAGATATCTGATTAATATATTTTAGGAGACAAAATTGTATTTCATATCAATTAGAAGTTATCTTGTAACTGTGTACTATATAAACACAGACTTAGGGTTTACACTATATGTGTTATCATTATCGAGAAGATTATACATTGTAACCTAGCAGCTCTTAGTGATATTTGTTCATCACTGAGAGAGAACAGTTTCATTGTAACAGAGTTTATCATATTGAATATATATATTTACTATTACTTTGTTCAAAATCGATTTGATTGTAGTAACACTGTATTCAACCCCCTTCTACAGTATTGTGTGACCTAACAATTGGTATCAGAGCTTATTTGTTAACACACATGCAGTAAAGATCCAAACAATCATGTCTGAAGAAGCACAAACTCCAACCAAGCCCACCAAAACCGAAGAATCTCAAAAGACTCAAACCCACAGTCGATATGAGACTATTAGGGTTCCCATACTGAGACCTTCTGAGTATCCCATATGGAAAGTGAAGATGGCTATGTTTCCGGAAGCTACAGATCCATAATACCTTGACAGAATTAATGAAGGACCACATAAGCCTACCAAGCTCTCTTTTGTAGTTGCTGATCAACCAGCAATGACCATACCAAAGGAGAAAGGTGAGTACACAGCTCAAGACATCTCATATATTTCCAAGGATGCAAAGGTAAGGCATTTGATGCATAGTGCCATTAATAATGTCAAGTCAAACAGGGTAATTAATTGCAAAACTGCAAAAGAGATATGGGATGCTTTGGAGACAAGATGCCAGGGAACTGATGCAATAAAAAAGAACAGGAGGACTATACTCACTCAAGAGTATGAGCACTTTGACTCAAAAGCTGATGAGTCTTTAACTGACTTATATGACAGGTTTGTCAAACTCTTGAATGATCTGTCACTGGTGGACAAGGAATATGATCTTGAAGATTCAAATCTAAAATTCCTTTTAGCTCTTCCTAAAAAATTGGGATTTGAAGTCTACTACCATAAGAGACAACTATGACCTTACTGAAACTACTCTTGATGAAATTTATGGTATGCTCAAGACTCATGAACTTGAGATGGATCAAAGGAGCAAGAGGCATGGAAGAAAGTCAAGGACAGTTGCTCTTAAAGCTGAGGAGCAATCTCCTAAAATTGTTGCCTCAAAGAGGGGCAAAGGAAAGGCTCTCATCATAAAGTCTGATTCAGAGCCATCATATTCTGATGATGATGATTCAGAAACTAAAAGTTTATTTGAGATGGATGATGATGAAGAGATGATGAAATTGTGTGCTCTTATGGTGAAGGGTATCACAAAGATAGCCTACAGGAAATTCAGAAAAGGCAGGAAGTTTTCCAGGAAAAGTGGAAGTTCTGATAAGAAAGGGTTCAGAAAGTCTGAAGGTAAGGGAGGAAAGTCTAACAGAGGAGACAACTCAAATGTCAAATGCTACAACTGTGGTGAAAGAGGCCACATATCGCCTGACTGCAAGAAAGGAAAAAGTGACAAAGGCAAGGCACTTGTCACAAAGAAGAAAAGCTGGACAGACACTTCAGATTCCGAACATGAGGTGAACTATGCCTTAATGGCAAATGCTGACATCAGCCTTGAAACTGCTGAATTGAAGGTACCTCGAACAACTTATGCCTTTCATACTGATGATATTACTGAGTTGAGATTATATCTTAAAACCATGTTTATTAGTTATAGAGATCAGACTTTAACATGTGAAAGATTAACATCTAAAAATCTTGCTTATAAAAAGAGAAATGATTATTTAGAAAAGGAGTTAGTCTTTTTTCATCAAACTAAGAAAAAAAAGATGATGCTTTATATGTTAGAGATGAAGTGTTAAAATTGAATGAATCTCTAAAAGCTGAATTAGAAAAGGAAAGAGAGATTATCAGAACTTGGACTAACTCTAGCAGAACAACTCAGAATTTATTAAGTAGTGGAAACTGGAAAGAGGGCTTAGGAATGGAAAGGAATGTAATAACCCCAAAATTTTGAACTTTTTTTGTAACCCTTATGAATAGTGTTTTTGCTGATATTGCTGAATAAGAAAACTTTTCATGCCACACTATGTAGGGGTTCTTTTATTGTTATTATGAGATCTTATTAGCACTCTATATGATATATAAGTGTATGTAAAGATCGTCAGAATCCAAATTCAAACACTTTGATTTTTCCCGAAAATCCACCAGATACCGAAAGAATTGAGTATAAGGTAACAGGATAAAAATGATTTAAATTCAAGGATTATAAGAGAGGATCATAAAAGGAATATAATGTATTGAGAAAGGTTAAGGAAACCCAAGTAATAAGATCCCGGGTATGATCCCTCAAATGATAAACGAAAACGAAAGTTAAGCGAACCGTATAACAGATCAGCGGTCATTAGCCAAGTAATTAGAAGCTAATCAAAGAGGTTAGTGAGGATGATGTCATCAAACCAATAAGAAGAGGACAAGTGTGGGAGGATGACATAACATGATGACCTAAGCATGACCAAAGAGAAGTGTGTTGTTGGTTGATTAAGAACCACACAAAATTCACCATGGTTAAAAGTAATAAATCAAAAACAAAAGCAAGCAACCAAGCAAAACAAATCACAAAATCACAAAAACACAAAGTTGACTTCATTTCTTCAAGAAAGCTCTCATCCTTTCTCTTTTTTTTTAAGAAGAAAAATCCAAAATCCAAGCCTTGTTAATTAGTGAGGTAATTATATAATACTCCTTATGCATAGATATAGCTATCCTATAAGTTTGAGCTTCAAATTCCTTCACAATCTCTTCCTAAAATTCATGGAAGAAGAGGGTGAATAGTGTTTTTCAAGAACTTAAAATTTTGTTCTTGAGTTTTTGTTTAGATTAAGCTTGGGTGAGGACTTTCAAGGGTGATTCCAAGCTAATTAGGTACTCCCACTCACAAGGAAGGTATAATCTCTTAACCTAGCTTTGTTATTGAATGTTAAGAGCTTAATATGAGTATTATAGTTTATAAGAGGCTTGATTGTTGTGTATGTAGAGATTAGTTGGTTTTGTGATGTTTTTGGAGTTGTGAATCTTGGTTATTAGTTAAAGAACTTAAGAATAGTTTTAGTTCATGTTTGAGATTAATATAAATTGGAAAAACTTGAGGTGTTGGGTCTGTTGTATTGAGGTATGGATGAAGTTTGGTTGTATAGTTTAATTGTGGTTGGTTTGTGGTTGAATTGGAGTAGAATAAAAATTGGTAATCACGTAAACATAGCCGTCGTAATGTCCGATTTACTTTAGACTGTTTTTGCTCTTAACATCAGGACCCGAGAACTCACTGTTAGGTTTTGACCATTGTCATGATTAGATAGTTCATGTTACGAGCTTCGTTTTGATATGTGGTTCGTTTGAATCCGATATACGGTTTAGGAGAAACGACCGTTTTAAGTAACGGCATTTCGCGAACGAACCATTACCCCTCGCCTTACTTTGAAACATAGGTTAAAGACCTTAAAGGACTAATTGGAGTATGAATCATTTATGTAAAGTGTATTAGGCAGTTGGTAAGGCACTCGCGAAAGAATCGCCTTAAAACCCTTAATGGTTAATTTATTAAAAATGGTGGAGCCGAGGGTACTCGAGCGACTTAAGTGAATCGTTAAGCGCAAAAGCGAACGTTAGGGTCTAATTGGTTAAAGTATAGATTCATAAGCGACTTTGGTTTAATTCCAACTTATATGTTGTTTATAGGTTACCAGACTCATCCCAAGCCATTTATCACCCCCAGTCCCTCAGGCAAGCTTTCTACCCGTTATACTGTTGTTGTGATGTAAATATATGTATATGCATTATCTTGTGATAAGTGCATGATCGTTATTAGCAAATCTTGCGATATATTGGAGCATGTGATATGGTATATATGCATTTCTGTTTCGTAATCTTGATATCTAATTGTTGATTCAATTGCTTATAAGTTGCATAATACCTATGCTAGAGATAAGCAGTAGTTGCGTATACCCTTAGTATAGGGGACCCAAAGGTGAACATTTTTCTAAAACCGGGAGTCGATGTGCCCGAGTATATTATATATATTTATATAGATATAGATATAGTTTTCAAAACTATGAATCGAATAAGTTTTATTCGATAACTTTATTTTTATTAATGAATATTATTTTGAATATTCATTCGAGGGCTTATGACTCCGTTTATTTTATTAATGGATATTATTTTGAATATTCATTCGAGGACTTATGACTCCGTTTATTTTATTAATGAATATTATTTTGAATATTCATTCGAGGGCTTATGACTCCGTTTATGTTATTAATGAATATTATTTTGAATATTCATTCGAGGACTTATGACTCCGATTATTTACTAATTAATATTCTTTATTTTATTAAAGAATAATGTGTCGATAATCAAACTCACTTTTGATTATTCAAATAAAGATATTACTTTCGTATAAGTATATCTTTGGTTATTTAATATTCATTTCAAGTATAAGTTTTACAACTTCTACTACGATTATTTTTATAAAGATTATTCTTTATGGGAATATTATTTAAATAATAATATTCAGATATTTTCTAATATATTGGGACTGATTTATTTTATTAAATCAGCATCACTCAAAACATTCTTAAAAATGTTTTCGAGTCTTTAAAATGATTTTTAAAAGTTAGAGCGGATCTCAAAACTCATTTTTATATTTAAGATCTGTCTTTCAAAGGGGATTTAAATACTCGCTCAAAACCCGAGGGATCCGGCTCAGTGGTGTATTTTATATTCGCAACGAGGTTGCTATTTCGATAAATGAATTGATTACTTACCCAACATTCGGAAAGTAAGTCCATCTATTGAGTCGGCATAAGCAACATGGGCTCAGTGGGCGTCCATGAAAGTGTAAGTGGCTCAGTGGGAGTCTATCAAATGCGTAAGTGGCTGAGTGGCAGTCCAGCATAAGGTCCTATTGCGGCCAGGGTGATGACCAGTGGGGAATTCGTCCATCTACTAGTAGAAAAGGTTACTTATTGGTATCTTTGCCTGATCAGCAAGATATCGGGTTTATGCCAAAATTCTTTTCCTTTCCAAAATTCATTGGATGTTACAAACTCTGTTCATACTTTACATAACAGAGGTTTCCAGGAAATGTATAAAAGATATATATGTGGATATATATATCGGGACTGAATAAAGTATCTCGTAACTTCATTTCATTCAATAATATATCAAAGATTGAATCTATTCAAGTCTTAACTTGTGGTCTCATCTATGGGATGACCTTTTGAAACCTATAATACTTTGAACAGTGGTAGTTTAAGTAGCTTTATAAAATGGTATAAGTATAGAGAAGTAATTGGTAACTTCATCTTCCTTTAAGCTTATATCCAGTAAGTATCTACCTGACACTTGATAAAGGTTTCCAGTAAGTTATCCATTTAGATACTTGCATTATTGTTTACACTATATATTATCTTGCGAGCTGTAATGCTCACTCTTGCTTTATTTCTTCATCACACAACAATAGTTAGGAAAGATGGCCAGACTCAAGCAGACCCAGCGCAAGTGCGTGGGAAGCGTCCCGCGTCTTCCCGTTGATGTTGTAGCTGCTATAGCTGCAGAGGTAGATCTATTAGTAGATCAGGCATTCTACTTTTGGGAACCAAATATTGTATAATTATAACTTGTGGCAGATAATGGCAAATAACTGTAAACTTATCAAGTAATCCTTTTGGGTTGTAATAACTTTTAAATTGTGGATTCAAGGACTTGTACTTATTTCAATTTCATCTCTGAGACTATAACGGGTTGTGGTGTGTGTTAGTGTGGGGTCACAGCATGAGGCTATTTATTATTAATTAAGTTAAGTGATATTGTGGGAAGAAAGACCGTAACGACCCGGATCCCCGACCCCGGATCTGGGGGTGTTACAGAAATGGTATCAGAGCTAAGCGTTATAAACCTCAGAGATGATGTGACGATATAATAATCAACTCACAAAGATAATAAGAACTCTTGCCAAGTTCATAGTCGGACTACTTAAAGTAGCACTGACAGTTAAAACCCTTACGGGAACCCTTATAAGTACCATGATACTAACTTAGCTCGTTTAATGTGTAGGCACATGAGATAGAGGACCCTGAGATGTTCGAGCGTGAGCATGATGAGGCACTGCTAGATGCCGTGGATCAGGAGGAGCCTGAGATGGAGGAGGATGAGGAGGACCCCTCAGAGGAGTCAGAGACAGAGGTTATTGCTGTTTCAGATGAGGAGGACCCGGATGAGGTCCCAGTAGCTGAGGAGAATGTCGGAGCTATAGTGGATTATACTGGTACCCCTTTACCCTCACTCCCGATGGTTAGAGCTCCTACCCCTCCACCCCTATCTTGGAGCCCCTATGATGACAGCTCAGATACCCATACTCCCGAGCCTAGGCAGACCGAGGAGGCACCCCCAGCGGCTCCGGATTCACCACCTCTCGACCCTGCCCATAGGCAGTCTTTGTTAGCTCACGGCTATGTTCAGGATGTACTGAGGACCCAAGTGGCTGTTGCTGAGGCCCGGCTGGATGAGGTCAGGAGGGAGTTGGATGCAGAGAGGGCGGGTAGGCGTGCCCGAGCTTATGAGACTAGGGATACTATACTCCGATCCTTGAGGAAGGAGCTGACGGGGATAGAGCTCACGTCCCGAGCGAGACTCCGATCGCTCCAGGGGGACAGGCATGGTAGGATCTCCAGGCGGAAGGCCGACTATATCTTCCGTCGTGCGATGGAAAGGGTATGGGAGCTGACCCGCTCCGGTGTGTGATTCAGGACCGACGATGGGATAGTCTAGTTGTCTAGTTAGTCGAGGCCATAGTAAGAGCCAATTTTCCGGGATAGTTGACTTGTATATAGCATCCCTTTTTCTGACTAGACAGATAGACTCTTGTGTAGCACTTTTGGGCAGATGGCTGTAGCACTGTTGTACTTTTGACCAGATCAAACTATGTATTTCTCGCATTATGTATATATTTGTTTCCTTTCAGTTCAGTTCCTTAGTGACGAGATCACTGTTTTTGTCATTATTATTACTGCACTTCTTATTAGAACTGTCATAAATTAATAAAATTGCGAGATACATTCTCCCCATTATAGAACTGTGCAAGGCACAATTTTGTGTATGATTATGACCTAATGTTGAATTTCCCAAAAATTTTATCAGTATCATGCCGCCAAGAAAGATTGGAACTAGGGCGAACCCTGGATCTGAGGACCAGGGAAGCCATAACCAGGACGATAGGAACCAAGAAAACAGTGAAGAGGAAGATGAGGATTATGTTGAACAGGATGACTCCCTGTATGAAGAGGAGGAGGAAACATATGATGTCGAGGGATTTGAGATAGAGGCTGAAGAAGGAGAAACCGAGGTTGAGCAACCAGTACCAAACCCAGGCATGAATCCCATGGGATAGTTCATGCAACTACTAAGGCAGAACTTGGAACGTCAACCCAACCCACCCCCTCAAGGAAATAACAATGCTGTGGCAAACTCCTTCAGGGCTTTCAAGTCCCTTAAGGCCCCTGAGTTCCACGGATCAGCCGACCCAGTTGAGGCAAGGGCATGGTTAAAGGAAATGGAGAAATCCTTTGAGATTCTGAGTACCGATGAGGCACAGAAGACTGTATTTGCTACCTACCTTCTGAAAGGAGAGGCCAACTACTGGTGGGAGGCCAAGAAAAACATGGAGACAGATGCTATTATAACCTGGGAGAGGTTCAGTCAGTTGTTTTTGGGAAAGTATTTCCCGAGGTTTATGGAAAACCAGATGGAGCTCAAGTTCTTGGAGCTAAAGCAGAGTAACTTATCTGTAGCAGAGTATGAAGCGAAATTTACTGAGTTATCAAGGTTTGTGCCGGAGTTTATGAGCACCGAGGAAAAGAAAGCTAGGAGGTTTCAGCAGGGACTGAAACCATGGATTCAGAATAGGGTGGCAATCCTTGAGCTTACTAATTATGCCACTCTGGTGCAAAAGGCAACAATTGTAGAAGCCGGAAGTGAACAGATGCAGAAGGAAAGAGAGAAGAAGGGAATAAAGAGGAAAAGTATGAGCATGGGTGGAGGTTCCGCAGGAAGGAGCTTCCCAACTAGATTTAATCAAGGAGCAGTGTCCCTACCGGGAAAGAACACTGGGTTTAAGCGGCCAATGAGTGTGAATCTGAGCCAGAGCGGCCAGAAGTCAAGAATATCCTATTCCAACCAGTCTCGACCCCCATTGCCAGCCTGTAACACTTGTGGAAGGATGCATACTAGGGAGTGTAAAGGAAAGCCAGTAACCTGCTTTAAGTGCGGTCGAGAGGGTCACTATTCAACTAAGTGCCCTTCATCAACCCCTGCTGTCATTCCAACCACCACTTGTCATCAGTGTGGACGCCCGGGTCATTGGAAGAGGGAATGCCCAATGAACAAACCAGCAGCTTCAGGAGCCAGCAGGGCTGCCTCCAATAAGCCACCTACTGCGAGGACTTTCAACAAGACAGTCCAGGATGCTATGAAAGACTCAGATGTGATAGCAGGTACCCTTTCTCTAAATTCAGTCAGTGCAAATGTTTTATTTGATTCAGGAGCAACTAAATCTTTTATATCAAAGGACCTTGCGCGTAAATTAAGACTTAAGGCTGAACCCTTGATAGAAGCCTTACGAATAGAAATAGCCAATTATGAAGTTATTCCTGTTAACCAGATTCACCCCGCCTGTGAGTTAGGCATAGGGGAACAATCTTTTAGTGTTAATCTAATTCCTTTTAAATTAGGGGAGTTTGATGTAATTTTGGGAATGGACTGGTTATCTAGCAATGATGCTCAGATAGACTGTAAGGGGAAGAAAGTTAAGTTGAATATCCCAGGAAAGAAAGAAGTCATATTTAAAGGAAAGTGGTAGACGCAGAAATTTTTGACTATGGCCCAGGCCAAAAGGATGCTACAAAAAGGAAATGAGGCTTACCTAGCCTATGTGGTGGACACGCAGAAGGAGGTGCCCAACTTACAAGATATTCCGGTAGTCAACGAATTTGAAGATGTATTCCCACAAGACCTTCCGGGATTACCACCCGATAGAGTGATTGAATTTTCTATTGAGTTGGCCACAGGGATGACGCCAGTTTCAAAAGCACCTTACCGGTTAGCCCCATTAGAAATGAAGGAATTAGCTACCCAATTGCAGGAACTTTTAGATAAGGGTATGATAAGACCCAGTGTGTCTCTGTGGGGAGCACCAATGTTATTTGTTAAGAAGAAAGATGGGAGCATGAGGCTGTACATCGACTACCGAGAGTTGAACAAGCTAACCATAAAGAACATGTACCCGTTACCTAGAATAGACGATCTGTTCGACCAGCTAAAGGATGCTGTTTATTTTTCCAAGATTGACGTGAGAACTGGATATCACCAGCTAAAGATTAAACCCGAAGATATTCCCAAGACCGCGTTCCGTACCAGGTATGGGCACTATGAGTTCTTGGTAATGTCCTTTGGATTAACCAACGCCCCAACGGCTTTCATGGATTTAATGAACAGAGTATTTAAGAAGTACTTGGACAAGTGTGTGATAGTTTTTATCGATAATATTTTAATCTACTCAAGGACTGAGGCAGAACATGCAGAGCATTTGAGGATAGCTCTAGGAATACTCAGAGAGGAACAGTTATAAGTCAATTTACTGACTTCTCGAGTGACTTCTCGATAAGCTTTATTATGACTTATCGATAAGTCATTGTAGAGTTCTCTAGTAGTGTTAATTCACATAGTTCTCTACAAGTATAACTTTTAGACTTATAAATAACTCAGAACTGAAATAATTTAATTTAATAAATTATTTTAGTCAAATACTCTTGGCAAAATTATTCTGATTTTATTTTGATTTATTCAAATAAAAATTTGAATCAATACAGTCCATTTTTGACAAACTGGGTATTTATTTGACATCTCGATAAGTTTATTTTTAGTTCTCTTCAAGAATAAATAAAATGACTTATCGATATGTTTTTCATTTTTCAAATTGACTTCTCGATAAGTATACTCCAAACGTCTATTTTTGACTTCTCGATAAGTCATTTGTTTTTACTATAAATACCTAGACATCTCGATACATATACATACTTACACCTTCAAGAACTCAAGTGACCTAGCTTTTCAATCCAAAACCGATTTATCTCTCGTTTTTACTCCTTTCTCACTAATTTTTCTTACCCATTCAATCTCACTAAACAACAATGGCACTCAATATTGTCAGAGCTACTATCCCAGAGAAAGAAACAAATTACCTATCTTTTACTGATGCTATGCAAGCCCCTGATAGTTTCAAGGGGTTTGTATCTTGTCTGAATCCTACCTTGTAGGAGCTTTAACTGTTAATCCAGTCTTGTACTTGGATGTTCTGCATGAATTTTGGACAACAGTTGTGGTAAGGACTGTTATGAATGACAACTCTGTATCTCTGGTGGTAACTTGCTCAGTTGGAGACCAACAGATAGAGTTCAATGAGAAAGATGTGAATAGAGCTTTGGGTCTTCTAACTGTAAACTTAGTGGAGGTGCCAACTCAGGATGAACTAACTGAGTTTATGGACTTCATCAACTATGGTGGAAGAATCAACTTGTCAAGCTTGCACATGACAAACTTAAGGAAAGAATGGTCCTTTATGTTTGATTCTGTAGTGAAGACCTTCACATACAGGAAGACAGGGTATAACAACATTTCAAGTGTGGTGTAGAAGTTGGTATACTCAATAGCCTACAACAGACTCTTGAATGTTGGTCTATTGATCCTGGAAGAACTTGCAACCA
This sequence comes from Apium graveolens, assembly GCF_009905375.1. Lineage (NCBI taxonomy): Eukaryota > Viridiplantae > Streptophyta > Magnoliopsida > Apiales > Apiaceae > Apium > Apium graveolens. Next base: position 10,894 of record NW_027419025.1, read on the forward strand.
GGCTGACCATGCCCCAATCTGCTAGAGGTAAGGAAATTTTCTTTCCTAGATTCATTATGTCTACTTTAAATCATAAAGTAACAGACATACATTTGTTGAATGGTATAGATAGCACCAAAATAGACAATTATAAGCAAGTGTCCAAAATAATAGTTGGTTTACTTACTACAAAGAACAAGGTAAATGTGAGTCTAAAAATCACTCCATTCATGATGGAAAGATTTAGGACTTACCCTTAACCAATGTCTGATATGAGATCAAATGCACAGTCTAGCACAACTATGGTCCTTGAACCTGTGGAAGTACAAACACAGGAACACCCACACGGACCTTCACAAGCTGAGACCACCTCTTCAAACCAACTAGCAGCTAGGAAACCAACCAATTCATCCTCTCAAAAGGGTGAAGTGAGTAAAAAGAAGAGAAAGGAGACAACCCTAACAGTAATAGATGAGAGTGGTGAGGATCAAAAACAAGCTGAGTCACCTTTGGTCAGAAAGATAAAGAATGCTAAACAAATTGAGATGACCACTCAAACCACCTCTGCATCCTCCCAAAAGGATGCACTTGTAAAACTGGGGACTAAACAGTCTCTTTTTATTCTCTCAACAGGATGTGTCTATTGAAAAGAGCATTCACCCCAATCCACCCTGTATAGAGTCTGCACAGCCAACACCTGAAGAAATTCAAGTGTATGGTAGGAGAAATAAGGATGGCAAACACTGTGAGAGCACATCTATTGAAGCTCCCTCATCCATTCAGGGGGAGCTGCTAACACTCAATTTTGAGCAACAAATCTTAATCTCACAAATTTCTTCCTCACCTACAGCACTTGAATCCATTTCTCAAGTACAAGCTAAATCAAGTGACTTGGTTCAAGAAACCTTGCTCACCACCCAGACATTACAATCAGATGGTGAGAGGTTACTAGCTGGGGTAGACCTTGATGACACCATCAAAACCATGGGGGATTCATCAGTTTTTACTGAAGACCCCATGCATGTTACAAATGCACCTTCATATGCAAATCAGTCTTCACAATCCGTTAGGTTTGAGGGTATTACTCCTGAAGGGGAGCTATCTAAATCCTTTCCAATTCAATTAGAGGTTCCTGTACCAGGAACAACTCCCCTCAAAACCCTAGCAGAAATTGTATTAAAAGTTGATGCTATGAGTACAATTGCCAATGACCCTTCTATGGGAGAGGCAAGTTTATCACATTCATGTGACGGTACTTTGCAAAAAGCACAAGGGTTTGAGACTGGTGCACATGACAGTAACCCAGTCAAATCCCCTCCAATTCAATTGGAGGTTCCCACAACTAGTGTGGAACAACAGCTTGTCATAACCATAGATCAATCTGTGAGTAAAACTGTGGCTTATGTAACAGTTGGTTCTGACTCAACAACCACATCTTTTCTCTCAATGGCTGCAAGCATCTGACTCTCAACCTACATCTGTGGATGAACTCCTTGTTGGGTTTCGAGCACATAAACGCAACGGAAATAGTAATTAAAAACGTAAAAAATCAGAATTTTCGAAACCCACCGCAGGATCCATGCGAAAAACATATATTTATTTCGTAGATCAGATTGTTTACCTTAAGAAGCTTTACCAATTGGTTGACTAATGGATATCCAAAGCTTGTTCAATCACCAGGCATCCCGCTCTCGCGATATACGCTCTATCGGTATCCACACGAATGCTTAAACTCAAGGATTGAATGTGTACGAGCACAAACTCGTTTCTTCTTGCTCTCTCCATCTTCTCCCTTGGTGGCTAGGGTTTTAGTAAAAGTCTTGCTTGCAAAATCAGCCACACAAGAGATATTATATAAAGAGTAGAAAAATAAATTATAACTCTTAACTAATTAGGAGTTATTATTAACTCAAAATTCCTATTTGTATTATAATTAAGTCTCACTTAATAATTTAACAAACAAATTTCATAATTAATATTAGTAAATTCGAATATCATTATTTATCTAATTAATTAAGTCATACTTAATTAATATTATAAATAATTCGAATTACTTTAATATAATTTAAATCCAATTAAATTAAATAATCCTTCAAGCATTCTTAGTGTGTGACTCTATAGGTTATTATTACGTAGGCAACGAAATTGAAATCTAATTTAAAATCGTAAACAATGAGCGACATCTAGTAATACATCATTGTTACCCAAGTAATAATAATTGAATCGGTGATCGATTAAACCTTTTGTGAATAATGTATAATGTAATATAATCCCTTTAACAAAATATTATAGATTAAACTAGAGGCATGTAATGTGTCATTCTCATCATAGTTTAATCCAAGTTTCTTTGAACAATGAGTAGACTATCATATCAAATCAACATTTGAGCGTGGCCACGCATTTCATAGTCTAGCTCACACAAGAGGCCAATAATATCACTCCTAAAATAGGAGGGTTAAATCACATCTAGATCATTCATATTTCTCATACGATTCATAATATACCCAATGTCCACTTTTATCATTACCCGGTCAAGGATAACTTTTAATGGAATCAATGTATATTAATTCTCGTATAGAAATATAATGACTTCAGGTCTAAGGACTATTACATCATTATCAATGTGAAAATTACTTATGACACAACAGACATGTAGAATCTCACATTGGGTCTGTCCAGCACCATGTACATATACATCTGCCTGTGTTTTTGACTTTATTATCACTATACCTATGATCAATGAGATGTGATCATCAGTCAACAAACACACTAGTATTATTATTGTCCCTTAATAATAATACTCGACTAGGGATCTTTAGAAATATTGATATTATTCTCATAATCTCAATTCTAAGTCACGTACTTAGAGATATAGAATTGCATAACTTATTCCATGAACATTTATTAATCTAACATTTATATCACAGTAAATTAAGAATTAATAAATTATAAAGAGAATAATCGATAGAACGTAAATATTAATAATCCTAATTTCTTAAACTAAAACATCATAGCGTTGTCTCTAGGGAAGAAACACTAACAATCTCCCACTTGCACTAGAGTTAATCACCCATGTATCTAATACGCATGGAACTAGTATGACCATCGTACTTCTGCTGCGACAAAGGCTTAGTCAGTGGGTCTACAACACTATCATTACTATGCACTTTACATTTATATCTCCTTAATCATTAATCTCATTAATAAGGCGATATTGCCTAAGGACATGCCTAAACAGTCTCCATGGCTGTTTCAAAAAAATATCAATATATTCAGCTTCCATAGAATCATCAATGTTCTTGCTGTGAACTATTCAAGCTAACATCAATTATATTTAGACAAAACACAAAATAGACATAAACTCGTAATCATCCTTGTCTGTCCAAAAATTAAGTTCAGAAACTAGTATCAGTGTAACCCTTTACAACCAGTTCCATATCTTCTCCATACACCAAAAATAAATCTTTAGTCCTCTTTAAGTACTTAAGAATATTCTTGAAAACTATCAAGTGACCCTCTCCTGGATTAGACTGGTATCTGATCGTCATGCTCAAAGCATACGAAACAGCAGGATAAATACATATCATTGTACACATTATAGATCCAATTGCTGATGCATCTGGAACTTTCTCAAACGGCCCTTATCATCTAATGATTTAGGGGGAAATTATCTTTTGAGATAACTATCCCATGAGACATTGAAACATATCCTTTATTTGTCTCTTGCATCATAAAATGATGTAATACTTTATCAATGTATGTACTCCAACTAGGTCAATTAATCTTTTCAATCTATCTCTATAGATCTTGATCCCTAATATATAGGTAGCATTGCCAAAGTCTTTCACCGAGAAACTATTTCTCAACCAAGTCTTAACAGCCTGTAGAGAAGGTATCTCATTCCATATATGTTATATGTCATCTACATATAATATAGGAATGTTACATGGCTCCCACTAACCTTCTTGTAAACACATAATTCATCTTCATTTTGAATAAAGCCAAACTCTTTGACCATTTCATCAAAATAAATATTCATTCTCATTGAGGCTTGCTTCAATCTATAAATAGATAGAAGCAACTTACAAACTATCTTTGCAAACTTTGGATCGACAAAACCCTCAGGTTGTATCATATATACATTATGTTCAAAGCTCCCATATAAGAAAGCAGTTTTGACATCCATTTGCCAAATCTCATAGTCAAAGTAAGCAACTATTGCTAACAAAATCGTGATGGACTTGACCATAGTAACTAGTGAAAAATTCTCATCATAGTCTATACCATGAATTTATTTAAAACCTTTTGCCACTAGTCGCGCCTTATAGGTCTGTACTTTACCATCCATGTCAGTTTCCTTCTTGAAAACCCACTTGCACCCTATAGGTTTTACCCCTTCGAGTGGATCAACTAAAGTCAATACTTTATTTTGATACATGGATTCCATCACGGATTTCTTGGCCTCCATCCATCTTCGGAGTCTGGACTGTTCATAGCATCTTGGTAGGTGTGAGGCTTATCCTTATCCGTAAGCATCACATCACCATCTTGAGTCAAAAGAAATCCATAATTTCTCCCGGACTCATGGTGAATCCTACTAGATCTACGAATAACATGTGTTTCCTAAACATGATTACTTTTAATATTTTGATGTACATCCTGATCTTATTCCAACTCTGGTTCAATGTTATCATGTGGTTCTCGATCTTCATCGAGATGTATTATCCTCCAACTGATTTTCTTAGAAAGTAGTTCTCCCTCAAAAAATATAGCGGCCCGAGCAACAAACACTTTGTTCTCAAAAGGATTATAAAATTATACCCTAGTCTCACTTGGATATCCCACAAAATAGCATATATCTAATTTTGGGCTTGTCAGAGGCTAAACATTTTATAAATGCTTCACGTCCCCAAATTTTCATAAATGACATGTTATGACATTTATCACTCTATATCTCATACGGAGTATTTTGAACCGCTTTAGTCAGAACTTGGTTAAGTTTATATGCAGCCGTTTCTAGAGCATAACCCTAGAAACTGAATGGAAGATCCGCTTGACTCATCATCAATCGCACTATATCCAACAAGGTACGATTTCTCCTCTCAGAATCTCTATTCCATTGAGGTGTTCCAGAAGGAGTAAGTTATGATACACTATCACACTCCTTCAAGAAACTCTTGAAATTGAGTTTAAGTATTCTCCTCCACGATCTGATCATAAAACTTTTATACTTTTCCCTTGTTTTCTTTTCTACTTCGGCCTTATATTCTTTGAACATTTCAAAAGAATCGGATTTGTTCTTCATAAGAACCACATATCCATATCTACTAAAATCATCAGTAAATGTTATGAAGTATTATAACCCCCCTGCCATCATACGCATTTGACCGTATACATCATTATTTATAAGTCATAATCGTTCGGTGGCCATTTCACCAGATCAGGTAAAAGAAGCTTTAGTCATTTTTCCAATGAGATAAAGTTCGCATCTTCCGTATGATTCAAAATCAAACTTATCCAAGTATTTATCTATATGTAACTCAGAAATGTGTTTCTTATTAATATGGTTTAACGACAATGCTAGATGTAATGTTTGATTTGAGTCAACTTAGAACATATAAATTGTTAACTAATTTTGCAACATTATAAGTCTTATCATTGAAATAGAATAAACAACTATTATTTATTTAATTAAAATGAAAACCTTTTTTTAGGTCACACACACTGTAGAAGGGGGTTGAATACAGTGTTTACTACAATCAAATCGAATATAAGAACTCAAGTAACAGAAAACAGATTTTATTCAACACAATAAACTCTGTTACAATATGAAACTGTCCTCTCTCAGTGATGAACAAATTATCACGAGAGCTGCTAGGGTTACAAAGAATAATAACTTCGATAATGATAACACTTATAGTGTAAACCCTATGCCTGTGTTTATATACTACACAGTTACAAGATAAATTCTAATTGATATGGAATATAATTCTGCTTCCTAAAATATATCAACTAGTTATCTTTTCTTCCAAGTATTCTATTCTTCATAGAATTCTTTCTTCATGCATATTTCTTTCTGTCTTAGTCTCGATCTTCTTTCCTTTCAATCAGCCGCCTGCCTTATCTGAAAGTCATCTTAAGTCCTGATATTATCTCCTGATAAATATCTTCTGATAACTTAAGTTCTGATCACTTAAGTTCTGATATCTTAATTTTGCCTTTAGTATAAGTGATGATTTCCAGTTAAGTACTGATTTGTCCTATTAGGTAAGATCTGAAAACTAAACACAAATTATATTACACATGATATTATCAAATATATCTAACAATCTCCCCAACTTGTAAATTAACATAATATACAAGTTCAACAGATATTTGATGATGTCAAAAACATTAAGTACAAATGCATGAGAATTTGACTAGATAACTACAATTTACAGTCCTTTCAGCTTTACCATCTTTAACTTTTGATAACAGCTTCAGTCTGTATACACTTCAGAGTTTAAGCAGTTGTAGATCTTTGACTTGGCTTCAATTTCTGATCTCTTTGATATCAGGAGTTGTTCTGAGATAGTTCTTTAACAAACATCTCTCAGCATATTCAAGTTCATTAACCATCCTCCTTTTAGCATTTATCAGTTCAGCTGTATCTTCACCAGTTTGAAAAATAGCTACTCTGAGATCATTTATCTTAGCTTTTCTTATCTCCTGATCTAGTCTGATCAGATATGCCTTGTCAGACTCTAGATTGAATTCCACAGCCTTATAACCCAGAAAAGTAGTTATGATCTTAGCAGAGTTAGGCTTCATTTCGACAATATCACCTTTGTGATCTCTATACTTGGGACAGTATGTGCTGTCAGAATTTATAGAATAAAGCTTCTTCTGTCTTTGAATGTGAGACTTTAAATAACCTGCAACACTATCTATTAATCTGTCTTTCACTTTAAGTAGATATAGAACATGTTCCAGTTCCTCAAAATACTTCAGTGGTATAGCATTCTGCCTAATATGGTATACCCTTCCATCTGTCATAACATATAACAAGATATGTTCTTTCAAAATGGTATGGTAAACCATTTGTACAGATTCAAGTCGATTCAATCTTTCAGGAGTTGCTCTAACACCTGGTTCACTTAAGGAAGTTGGATCATTGGTAGTGTTATGTACTCTTCTTTCATCAGAACTACCCAATCCAGATTTATATCTTTCTTCCTTTCGTGTAACAACTCTTGCTTCAAAACTACTTGTTGCAGTCTTCAAAGTTTGAGCCTGTTTAGCTTTGGTGAATCCTGGTAGGATTATCTTTGAAGGTTTAACATGAGCAATGTTAGAGGTTTCCTTTTCCTTATCTTCTGATATCAAGCCAACTTGAGCTATATCAGAGGTTGCTTGCTTCACTGTCATATCAGAACTTACTACATCTTGACTTTGAACAACATGAGCCATGTCAGAGGTTGTTTGAAAAATCTTCGCTTGCATCAGAGTAAGATTAGCATCTTCTTCATCAACAATTATTTCTTCATCCATGACTGGCATATAAACCTTTACAGTTCATCAACTTTTTCTATGCCCTTGGACCTTGGATCAATTTCCATTTGTGATTTGGCTTTGATTGCCTCAGAATTTGTTCTTTCCTTTATCACAATACCCTTAGGTTTTGGAAATTTCTTTTCAACAACAGAAGCTTTAGATTTTATCTTGACACCTTTTGCTTTGAGTCTAGCTTCTTCTTCCTTTAGACTCTCCAAGTCCATTCCTGGATTTTCTTTATGAAATAACTCCTTTGAAATTTCTTCATCAAGTTCCAGATGATCACCAGAACTTATCCTTTTACCAGTATCAGAACTTATTCTTCTCCCAGTATCAGAACTTGTTCCTTGACTTGTAATTCTAGCTTTACTTGATGAAAATCCTTTGCCCTGACCTTGACCTCTACCCTTGTTAGAGTTTCCCTGGTCATCATTTTCATTATCCTTTCCCTTCAGTGTCTGAATAGATTTGCATTTAGACTTAATCACTTTCTCCCCCTTTTTGGCATCAGCAGGTAAAAGAAGAGAGACAAGCAATTCCACTGAGGATTGGATCTTATTGAGTTGATTTTGGTAAGAAGCTTGATTCTTCAGAATTTCATCAATCTGAGTTTGTTGCTTCTCCTGAGTTTTCTCAATGTAGGCAATTCTGTCAAAGGCTGGCTTGAAAAATCTGTTATTTTCAAGTTTCATATTCATATCTTGCTGGATCAAAGTTTCTTGAATTTTATTCACCTTGGCATGAGTTGTCGAGTGTTGGCCTTGAAGGTGCCTAGTACTCAATGCAGTAACTCTCAGCTGTGCCTTGAAATCATTATTTAACAACATTTCATCAGCTTTTGCCAGATGCTCAGCAAGAATCTTTTCAGAAGGAACAAAACTAACTGTGTTCCATTCCTTAGTCCACTCCTTTCCTCTAGGAGTTTCACTCCAAGGTACTGGTGCTTCCCCTGTAACAAACTTCTTGACTAAATCAGCTTTATTAACTGTTTGTTGAGGTGCATGTCCTGATGGACCAGCTGCATCAGCATCTAAATTAGCAGCAGCTTCACCAGTAGTTTCTTCATTGGCAGCATCAGAACTTGTAGATCCTGCAGTATCAGCATCCTCTGATAAAATAGCAGTATGTGAGGCTATAGAGGCTTCAACATCATCCTCTAAATTCTGATCTGTAGCCAGGTTCTGATCAACATCCAAAATTGATGTTGTTGGTGGAGTGAGTTAAATTGGTGGAGCTTCCAAGTACAAAACCTCAGGCACAATCAAGTTATGAATATCAATTTCAGCACTTGTACCTGGTTCTTCAGTATGTACTGGATCAACTATAGGTGACATAGGAGGTGTAGGAATTCTGTCTTGAGCAGTTTCTTGTTGTGCAGAAGGAAGTGATTCAATAACAATTGGTTCTGTTGCGATCAGAGATTCCTGATCCCCTTCCTTAGCTGCTTCCACTACATCCTCTGAATCTGACTCAACTATGTCCCTGTGAGCTCTCCGTTTCTTTAATTTCTTCAACGGTGGAGACACTGTAGGAGCTTTATCATCAGAATTTAACTTTTTAAGCCTTTTGAGGGGCCTAGAACTCCCAGTTACAGTATCTTTCTGAGAAGTAACCTTCTCAGCTTCTACAACAACAGGTTCTGATATGGGAACCTGTTCCTCAACATCTTATTCGTCTCGCAGAATAATTCTCCTTCTCTTCTGTTGAGTCTGAGGTACTTTCTTAGTCCTCTTGGGTTTGGAAGATGAAGGCTTCATTGTAGGATCTGAAGGTTGAGGTTGAGAAGTTTGAGGTGTTTGTGTAGAGGTGGTAGGTGCTGATGGATGAGTTTCTGATGGTTGGACATCAGGATATATTTCAGTGTATTTAACTGGATCATAGGTTATTAAGGCTTGTTTGACAGATAAAGGAACTAAGAGGGGTCTTAACACAGCCTTCTTATTATCAGTAGATAATAAGTCATTAAAAGCTCTTTTAGCTAGTCTGAATGATGAAATTAATTCACTAACTGATTGGGGCTTATCATCACAACAAAAACTATAGATAAGCTGACAGAATCTAGCAAAGTAAACAATATTTCTATCTTCTGTCATTCTATCCCCAATGAAACCTAAGACAGAACTTGCATAATCAAAATCAGTTTAATTTATGAGAGCATACCCGATTTGTTGGCTGAATATGGGGATTGCATCGAAATTAGAACATTTGTTTGCAAAAGCCTTGGTTATGCAGTCAAAGAAGAAAATCCATTACCTCCTTATGTAAGATCTCTTCAACTGACCCAGCTTTGCCAATGTCCTCTCATACCCTAGACTGGCCATCATGTTTTGAAGAACTGGCTCTTCAACAGTAGAATAAACACAGTTCTCAGGCAGCTGCAGTGCTTGTCGAACCGTAGCCAATGTCACGACATGCTCATCCTCCCCTGATGAAAAAATAATACTTGGGGACCCTTGAGCACCACCATCATCATATATTCTGCTTCTCCAGAACTCCAGCACTTGAGTACCAGAGACTGCATCAGGTTCGGTCAGAGCGTACCCAATATCAGAACTAGCAAGAAAGTCCTGAATGAAGTGAAGTTCTGATGGGGCTTCTGACTTGCTAAGAATAGCGGAGAAGTTATTAGGAATAAACTTAGCTCCATCAAAAATTACATCTTTTGGTGCCATTTCTGTAAGAACTTAAGTGAGTAAGAGTATGTTTGCAAAGTATTTGTAAAAAGTCCTGAGAGAAAAACAACTTCAAAAAATAAAAGAGAGAGAGAGAGAGAGAAAGTAAAAGAGATTTAGAATAGAAAAGTAAGTAAAAGATTAGAAAATCTTTTATCTCTCATATATATACTCTGTCCACTCAACAGTCGTATTTTTGAAGCATGGGATACACTTTACACCTGGCACCATGTGAACAGTCAGTAAACGGTTAGAACAAGAGTTAATGGGCACGTAAAATAAGCAATAATTACCGTGCACATGCAGTTTTTCATGATATACACGTTAACCACTAGCCCATAATGATTATGACTGTTTTATCTCACATTAACCAATATTCTGTAAAAATATTGTCGTTCAGGTAATGACCAAAAATAAACCAAGTAAATAAATACTGCCACGTCAGCATCAAAACTTGATTATTTTCAGAATTTAAAAGTCATCAGAATATGGCTCCTTAACTCGAAAAGTGAATGTGTATTCCTGTAATTCTTCACACAAATACTGATATGGTTTCATCAGAACTTAATCATCAAAACTTCCATCAGAACTTGTCCTCAGAATTTATGCAATCTGACACATAGACTGTTCATCTAAAATAACACGTATCACCACAGTAATTTTCATCATTCATATGGAGTGTAAGTGTGTGCATTAAGCTAAATATCAGACAAAGAGTAAAGTCTGATTCACTTCAGTACATCTTAAAAATAAGGCATAACTAAGAACTTTGCTCAAAATCTGTTATTATTCTGAATTTCCATTTTACAGTGGCTTCTCAGTGTAAGTGAGTCACGACTGCTTATCAGAATTTATGTTGTTATCAGAGTATTTTTCCAGTAATCATAGAGTGTGAAAAGTCACCAAGAAAATTTTATTTTGCTTTTCTAATGCATATTACTTAATACCAGCAATGCACTTGGGTCTTCCCTTCCACATTTTTACTCTAGATCTTAAAGGAGTACCTGATTTTTATTTCTTTTCTTTTTCTTTTGATAAGTGAGGTTTATCAGCACTTAGTACATCCACCAGATTTACTAACATCAGAACTTAACAGATAAGAAGCATTATTCTAGTTTTTGACTTAGTAATAAGATACACAAAGTAAACTTAACTAAGCTCAATATCAGAATTTGCTTGTGTTAAAAGATTTCCACATAAACAATTACTTCAAACATGGGATCTTTAGTATATTAAAGACTACTAGGTCAGCATCTAGCACAGTTATCCACATTGGATTGAATAGTCACAGAAACATTCATATCACTATCAGAGTTTAGAAATTCACATCAGACAACAATCAGCACTTAAGCAATTTTCAATTTAAGCACAGAATACACAACGATAGTAATATCTGTAAATACTGATCATAAAGTCTGATGTATCAGAACATAAACTAAGCAGATTTAGAGAAAGAACCTGAAATTATTCCAAGTTCATTTACCAATTTTGTAAAAGTAGATTCACACAGTGGTTTTGTGAAGATATCTGCTAGTTGTTGATCTGTTGGAACAAAATGCAATTCCACTGTACCTTCATCCACATGTTCCCTTATGAAGTGGTACCTAATGCTGATGTGCTTTGTCATTGAGTGTTGAACTAGATTACCTGTCATAGCAATAGCACTTTGATTATCACAGTAAATAGGGATTTTAGAAAATGCTAACCCATAATCCAGTAACTGATTCTTCATCCAAAGAATCTGTGCACAACAGCTTCCTGCAGCAATGTATTCTGCTTCTGCAGTTGATGTGGAAATTGACTTCTGTTTCTTGCTAAACTAAGAAACCAATCTGCCTCCAAGAAATTGACAGCTTCGACTTGTGTTTTTCCTATCAATTTTGCATCCTGCAAAATCTGCATCTGAGTAACCTATTAGCTTAAAGTCTGATTCTCTAGGATACCACAATCCCAGATCAGTTGTACCCTTAAGGTACTTGAAAATTCTTTTCACAGCTATTAAGTGAGGTTCTCTTGGATCTGCTTGAAATCTTGCACAAAGACAGGTAGCATACATGATATCAGGTCTACTTGCAGTTAGATAGAGTAGTGAACCAATCATACCTCTGTAATCAGTAAATATCTACTGATTTACCAGTATCCTTATCCAACTTTGTTGCAGTGGCCATAGGAGTAGATGCACTTGAACAATCTTGCATTCCAAATTTCTTCAACAAATTTCTGGTGTACTTAGATTGACAAATAAAAGTTCCTTCTTCATTCTGCTTGACTTGAAGGCCCAAAAAATAGTTAAGTTCTCCCATCATACTCATTTGATATCTTAATAGATGTATAATTAGGGCCTTAATTTTAATTAGGAGTATTAATATTACTACTATAAATAGCCTAATTTTTATTTAATTGTTTATAATTAATTATTAAAAAAACAAAAAATACAAAAATTCTCTACAGTCGGTTAGGGTTTGCGATTCGGGTCAAAAATTCAAGCAGTGATTTTGATCGCTTTTCGGCATCAATTACAGACATGTAAGTACCCAAAACAAAGTCCTTGATCTGTTCTTTCAGTTGGTATCATCAATTTCATATTTTGATTAATATATTTCCGATTTCGATTTTCGGGTTCATAACTGAGATTTGGGGTTTTTAGTTCTAGGGGTTATTGAATGATTTTGATGGCTGATATAGCTTCCCAGTGTTGTAAGTAATCGATTCATGCTAATTAATTTAACAAACGATACCTGAATAGATGAATTCAATTTTTAGGGTTTATACTTAATTTTCAATTAATCGTTTTCGATTTTAGAGATAGCTGAGGTATATATGGATATAGGGATTTGATTTTACGTGTTACAAGCTTTATTTTAAGCTATAGTCCATAATTTTCTATATACGATTCTGTGATTTCGAAGTTTGGCCGGAAAATTTTTGGGTTTTGGCCGGAGATGAAGTTCCAGGGATGATTCCGTGTTGCTGTGGCCAGTTTTGAATTGCTGGTGTGATTTGGAATGAAAACCCCTAAAAAATAACACCAAACGGTGTTGATTTGAGGCTGATCGGAGCATGGCCGGACTACGGGAACTCACCGGAATCTAGAAAAATTCCGGCGTATTCTTGGTGACCCGACATGTTCTTTCCCAACCCGTTTCTTGACCCGTTTTTAATCCATTTTGTCAGATATCCTTTTTCTGACAAATGTTTCTGAATTCTATTTTTACTTTTTAATTCCAAAAATTATAGGAAAAATCATTTTTAACTCTGATTTTTCCCAAATAATTATTTAAAAATATTTTTAGGGTTCAATAATTAGGAATAACTAGGGACTTTTGCCCGTGCTACGCAAGCTTATTATCCGACAATTTTTTAAATGTAAACTGTTATATAAATGAAACTAATTGGTATATCGTATTCTGAGATGGTGAACTCTTAATTATATTAACGAACATATAAAATATATTAAACATGGAACAAGAAACATAATCGTCCATTTCAAATAAAACTACATGAAACTATTGATGGATTAAAAATCTCAAATCAATGTGAGGATTAATCGGCATTTTAAAAGAAAACTACAAGAACCTATTGTTTTCATTAAAACATAAAATCAATGTGAGTCTTATCTTCGTTTATAATATTTTTGCCTTAAGCAAATGATGATTATAAGAACTCCAATAGTGCATAATGTCAATGCCTAAACTCCAATAGTGCATAATGTCAATGCCTAAATTGTACCGTGATGACAAAATATAATGTTGATGATCAAGTTGAGGATTAATAAAGTGCTACTATAATATGAAGTGTAGTAATGAAAATATACAAAATGAAGGATTAACTATCATGAATTAGTGCTTATAGGAATGGTCGGTATAATCAAAGAGAGGCTGCTTCAACAACAAACGCTCAAGAAAGCTAAGTCAGTACCAATATCAATCCCAGACTCAGACTTCCATGATTTTGATAAGGATATATCAGAATAGTGCATCTAACCAAAGCATATATGAGAATTGTATAATGAAGAAGATGGCATGCCTCGATTGTAATGTTTGATCCAAAAAGTCATATCGATGCAACCATTCAAGGTCCATTTCATCTACTTGAGCTTCAAAACTGATAATGAATTTGGACTAAAGAATTGGTTGGATTCAGGGTTTACTAAATCTTGGACATTTCAGAGTAATGAACACATGCATTCTTGATCAAGTTAATATTTTTTCTCATCATTTGAGTCTAGAGAAGGCTGGCAGCGGGGGATATGTTAGGATTTATCGAAAAAAGGGAGACCTATGGGCAGTATATTGGAACTTGTCAACAAAATTGGACAACACAACTCCAGATGAGGTAAGACATAAGTATGATTGTATGACATGGTGGAAGTTATTGATGATTACTCTGAGGAGCTTGGAATCAAATTTCTGTGAACATGAGGCCTAAGATTAAAAACTATATACTAAAGGAATGGTTGCTATAAAGCCTATCATGCAAAGATATATGGGGAGAATTGAACATTGACATTATTACAATTTTACAAACTATATATTGTACTAAAATATGTAGTTAGTCTTCAAAATATTCTACATTTGCAAATTTAAGAAAGAGTGGGACGATATTAAATTGTTTACGTCATGAATTCTCATCATATGGGGCTTTTAAGAAAGAATAAGGTGCCTTTAACATTGGTATACTTGTTTGTTAACTACTTCTCTTATCGGATATGATTAATAATAAAACTAATAACACATGTAAATTGAAATGCAATAAGTCAATTGTACATTGCTCCTATAATAGGCCTTGAAAATTCGCAACATATGTTCAAAATGACAAAAATCCATAACATGTCCTTGCATTGTACTTTAAAACACATGCAATGTATGAGAATATTTAAGATGCTTAATCGATGAAACTACTTAGGAGAATCCTGTACAGGATGAGTTGAGTAGCACAATGCTCACACTTAGTGTTCCACATATGAGACATATTCAAACTTTTGTTGTATACTTCATTATCAACATGAAAGTCAGGCTCAACAGTCCTATCGCAAAGAGATAGCCATAATTCTTCTCCATAAGGATGACCATTTAACTGGTACATTGGGTCTAAATTTCATGCATTTGGGCAAAACTTATATACAGGAAAAAGATAGTCTATGTCTGTAATGTAAGCATACATCTCTTCTATCAGCTTCGACCTCATGTCAGTTCTATTGAGCAATTCAAACATCTCCTGGCAGGTCTGACTTCTTTCAAGGCCTCTAAATATAGCTTTAAAGAAAATATAGTCGAACAAATATGGGAAATGATTACCTGAAATATGAGCCAACACTGCGAGATGGTGATCAACATTTTGCCTCAGAAATAGATTCCGAACTGGGTTATAGAACATCGCTTGATCAACATTGTTACGAACTGCAAAAGCTATGAAACCATGAAAATGATCACGTGTAACCTGAAATGGATTCTGATGAAATTAATACAGTGCCTCCCAATCCATCTTGTCCAACACTTTTTTGATTCTCAGTGAGGTTTGCCTATCTAGCCAATCCATTAACAGTCTTGCAAAACTGCTGAAATCATCTGCCTGGATAATAATGTAAGAAAAGATCAAACTGATAATGTCCGATTGAAGATTTTCCATTGTTTTGGTTATTCTCATAAATGAGAGTTGTATGAAATTGATAATATGATAGAGTAAGAACAATGTGAAGAGGTATCTAGATGAGATAATGAAAAGGTTGTGTTAAATTAGTTATAATTATAGTTAATGAACTTATCATCAAATTGAATCCATGCATGTGTAACAGTGACGCCAAATAGACTCTTCATCTTCTATAGTTATGTTTTTTAAGTAAAAGATCCTATATTTATATTTTCTAGTTGATGATGTAAGAATGCTCATCATACTTTAGTGTGTAATACGTGCCATAATTATTACACTTTAATACATTAGTCTTTTGCATGAGACTATTTTTCTTGGGAGATGCAATATATAAAATGCTTTAGCTCTAATGTACCCACAAATACTATGATGTGTTTAACAATACATGTTTGTTTAATCTTACAAAAAGTTAAATCTCAATATTAATTTAATTTATAACTTTTAAAAAATGGGTTTATTATATCTAACTTCGGTCAATATAAAATTAAGTAATATTGGTTTAATATCATATATGTCAGCAAAAAATATGTTAGGAAAAAATATAAAGTCTGTCATACAACGATAACATTTTTTTTAATTAATATTAGTAACAAATTATCCCTTTAATATCATTCTAAGCAATAATATAAACAAACTAATGTTACCTGATCTTCTATATTTAAAAATTTTATCAATATTTTATATTTAATTTAAAATACATTTGACTGAAAATGAGAATAGTTTATCCGTGGTGAATTTAATTAGAATATAGTAAAGGCCATACAATATTTAAAGGTAATTAATGCATTAAAAACTTCAATTATGTGTCATCCTTAATTTATACATTAACAATTTATTTATTTTCCAAAATTGTAACTTTAAATCTAAATATAAATTCATAAAATGTAATTTAGAAGTAATTGGGCGGAATTCAATATAGAACAATAACATACGTTTATAAATAAACATTATATTTTTAAATAAAATTTAGAAATTTATTTTAATTTTAAAAAATTATAAATATAATGATTTGATATTGAATTTATGTCAAAGCTGAAAAACGTCAAACTTTTGTTATCTAGGTGGTTTACAGTTGGGCTACATCTGATATATCTTGAAACATAAAAGTAACTTTAAAATATAATTTCTTTACAATTAGGCAATATATAATATCTTGTTGAAGCAGAGAAGAAACCATTAAGAAACCGGCAAACATCATATACGCTTACAAAGTTGATTGATTATGCAAACTACACAAGACCAAGAAAGTTCATCGATGGAGGTATGCCTTTTTTTACCGAGAAGGAAGTTATTCGGTTCTGTTCTTATTTAGATTGAGCCTCTAAGAGTTTCTTGCAGATGATACATGATTATGTTAAATTTAGTTTACTTTGTAACTACTCATTCTTCCATATTCATATTGAATTTATAATCACATTTAACATGCACGTTTGTCATATAATCTTTCGTATATTCAATGTCAATCAATGTTTATGAAATCATTGCTATGAATTGCTTGTATTAATATAATTAGCCGTCCAATAGGTTATGAGTTTATATTTTAAAATTAGGCTTTGCAAATTGGGGTTATGGGTTTAGATTTTGAATATAATATTTGCAAAACTTGAACTTAGTCACCATAACACAAATCTAAGCAATTTATATTTTCTATAATAAGACTTTGTTAATATTAAGGATTTAAAACCTCAAAATCAATTGGAATAGAGATTTCATTGACACTAACGGGTGATTTGTATTTCCGCATAGGAGCAGGACAATTCTTTGATTGTTTTAAAATACTACAACAATCTTGCTTCAGGTAAGAACAAAAACACAAATAGATTATCGAGTATAGTGCAGTATGCTTTTTCCTGTTTGCAATGCAGAATTATACAATAACTTGCTTAAACGCCATTTTGTTTTTGGTTCAGAAAGGACAATTGAAGAAACTGATATGGAGCAACTTCAAGAGGTAAATAAGATTAATAACTCATAACACAATTATTGTACCTAATTTTAATTCTTAATAGATATATACCTTACTGTTTAATTATGTGCTAATTATCTTTTTTACATCTATTTCTCAATAGATGGAAGTAAAGATGCCAAAGACGACACGGTTTATTCTTTTCATTTATCCACACATACGTGACAAAAATAAATTGGTAAAACAATGATATGTTTCAATGATTAGTTATAGTAAATAATCCCATTTTAGCAAATTCATTTATATTGATTCTTTCTTACAGTTTGTACCAGAATCAATATATTCAGAAATAGCAGGAGACATTCCCTGTAATGCACAAATAAGGCTACCCAGCGGCCGCAAAATAAAGGGCAAGTTTGATAATAAGACAAACACTATTACTCATCTTTCACCTATGTTTCAAGAACTTGTGAGAACTGGAGGGAGCATTATTATTTTTTTATATCAAGGTTCTGGTAATTTTGGGTTAATATATTATGTGAAGAAGGTTCAGAAGTTGATACATTGTCCCAAAAAAACAGTTGGTGGGCAATTTCTCCAATCAAGGTATATATGATAATTAGATCATAGTTATAAAAAGAATTTTGATATTTTTTATACATTCGCATATCTCTCATAATATATACTCGTACTATAAATGGTTTGTGTAGAAAAAAAGATACAAGTGGCCGGAAATTTCTTTCATTAGTTACACCTTACACAATTTCTGATGGAGAATTTGTAAGTTTCTTCACATGATGCACTATGGTTCTAAATATATGCATTAATTCATTCATAATTTATGTATATATTCTATAGTTTTTTATATGGTTCAAATTATTTTCTATATCAATAATTTATACAGGAAATTCCTTTCAATTTCCATAAGCGTTTTGAATTTAGCAGACCGCCAATAGTTTCATTTTCATTTAAGAATGGAAAGCATTTTAGAGGATACTACTCAAGTGTGAAGGGACTGTTATTTGGTTTGCAAGAGCTTGCGCATTATGCAAAACTTAACGAAGAAGACATTCTACTTTTCATATATTTTGATAGTGATGAGTTTAGGATTAATGTTTTTGACAATGCAAAGATAGAGAAAGAAGTTGAGGAGGTTGCAATTATTAGAGGTAAGATGCTAATTTTATATCGTAAATTGAATTTAGATGATGAAATGTATTATATATATACAATAGGGCATGCATGTATGAAAACTCAAACGTATACTCTATTTTATATGCAGAGATTAGTGAAGAAGATAACATCCACAATGTTGCAAGTGCGGCAAACGTGAATGTTGCAGAACAACATATTATTGTTCAAATAAACGAACCAATTCCTAACATTGTTCAATTCAGTAGTGTTATGAGAAGATCCCATATCAACAACTCAGGTCATGGAGTCGTACGGCTCTCTTGAATCAACCATTATTATTCTACTAACTTTGTAATAGAAATTATATAACATTACTTCGTAATTCAGTATTTTCCTAGATATATTCATTCTGAAGTACACGAATGGACTGCTGGAAAAGAGATAGTTTTAAGAATGCAAAATGGAGATTCTCTTGTGGGACTCTCAATTGAAAAAGGAAAAGCAAGATGCTCTGCAGGCTGGAAAAGGTTTGCAGAGGACAATCATTTGACGGAGGATCAGGCCATAGTGTTTACAATGCTGCCTAACGAAGAGAATAGGGCTGGTTTCCAAGTTGAATGATATTAGCAAGCTAGAATTTCTGTTTAAACATTCACATCCATGTAAAATTATAAAATGTATCTTTATTTCTTTTCGCCGGCTAAATTATGATATGTACCTTATTATATCCTCATAGTTTAGGATATGGATGATAATGGGGGAAATGGTTATGGTGTAACGTTATATCGAATAGTGCTTTCTATGTCATAGTCTTTTAATTAATATATTTAATCCACAATATCAATACATGTGGCTTGTTACATTTGTATGTACAAAACCTTAAATTGAAAACTGTTTACATTTTTTACACTTTTAATAACCCATGTTTCTTATGACAAAAAATGATTATCACCCTAAACATAAAGAAATTAACATACAAACAAAATTTAATTTGATATTGAATAGCGCATGACATGTAATATGAAAACATGAATTTGATATTGTATAAAAATATCATATGTCCTTCCTAATGATAGGATTGTTTTAGATATATTTGAGATGTCATGTCTAATATGATTCATGTTTAGTTTTCAGATCTTAACAAACAGGACATATCAGGACTTACTGAAATCAGGACTTACTGGAAGTCAGAACTTAATATCAGAACTTAAGGTCATATCAGAACTTAAGTGCGGGAAGACTTTCATATAAGGAAGGAAGCTGATTTACAGTAGAAGATCGAGATTAAAACAAAAGAAGATGTGCATGGAAAGAGTTAGAAGACTGGAAGACTTGTAGGAGATATCTGATTAATATATTTTAGGAGACAAAATTGTATTTCATATCAATTAGAAGTTATCTTGTAACTGTGTACTATATAAACACAGACTTAGGGTTTACACTATATGTGTTATCATTATCGAGAAGATTATACATTGTAACCTAGCAGCTCTTAGTGATATTTGTTCATCACTGAGAGAGAACAGTTTCATTGTAACAGAGTTTATCATATTGAATATATATATTTACTATTACTTTGTTCAAAATCGATTTGATTGTAGTAACACTGTATTCAACCCCCTTCTACAGTATTGTGTGACCTAACAATTGGTATCAGAGCTTATTTGTTAACACACATGCAGTAAAGATCCAAACAATCATGTCTGAAGAAGCACAAACTCCAACCAAGCCCACCAAAACCGAAGAATCTCAAAAGACTCAAACCCACAGTCGATATGAGACTATTAGGGTTCCCATACTGAGACCTTCTGAGTATCCCATATGGAAAGTGAAGATGGCTATGTTTCCGGAAGCTACAGATCCATAATACCTTGACAGAATTAATGAAGGACCACATAAGCCTACCAAGCTCTCTTTTGTAGTTGCTGATCAACCAGCAATGACCATACCAAAGGAGAAAGGTGAGTACACAGCTCAAGACATCTCATATATTTCCAAGGATGCAAAGGTAAGGCATTTGATGCATAGTGCCATTAATAATGTCAAGTCAAACAGGGTAATTAATTGCAAAACTGCAAAAGAGATATGGGATGCTTTGGAGACAAGATGCCAGGGAACTGATGCAATAAAAAAGAACAGGAGGACTATACTCACTCAAGAGTATGAGCACTTTGACTCAAAAGCTGATGAGTCTTTAACTGACTTATATGACAGGTTTGTCAAACTCTTGAATGATCTGTCACTGGTGGACAAGGAATATGATCTTGAAGATTCAAATCTAAAATTCCTTTTAGCTCTTCCTAAAAAATTGGGATTTGAAGTCTACTACCATAAGAGACAACTATGACCTTACTGAAACTACTCTTGATGAAATTTATGGTATGCTCAAGACTCATGAACTTGAGATGGATCAAAGGAGCAAGAGGCATGGAAGAAAGTCAAGGACAGTTGCTCTTAAAGCTGAGGAGCAATCTCCTAAAATTGTTGCCTCAAAGAGGGGCAAAGGAAAGGCTCTCATCATAAAGTCTGATTCAGAGCCATCATATTCTGATGATGATGATTCAGAAACTAAAAGTTTATTTGAGATGGATGATGATGAAGAGATGATGAAATTGTGTGCTCTTATGGTGAAGGGTATCACAAAGATAGCCTACAGGAAATTCAGAAAAGGCAGGAAGTTTTCCAGGAAAAGTGGAAGTTCTGATAAGAAAGGGTTCAGAAAGTCTGAAGGTAAGGGAGGAAAGTCTAACAGAGGAGACAACTCAAATGTCAAATGCTACAACTGTGGTGAAAGAGGCCACATATCGCCTGACTGCAAGAAAGGAAAAAGTGACAAAGGCAAGGCACTTGTCACAAAGAAGAAAAGCTGGACAGACACTTCAGATTCCGAACATGAGGTGAACTATGCCTTAATGGCAAATGCTGACATCAGCCTTGAAACTGCTGAATTGAAGGTACCTCGAACAACTTATGCCTTTCATACTGATGATATTACTGAGTTGAGATTATATCTTAAAACCATGTTTATTAGTTATAGAGATCAGACTTTAACATGTGAAAGATTAACATCTAAAAATCTTGCTTATAAAAAGAGAAATGATTATTTAGAAAAGGAGTTAGTCTTTTTTCATCAAACTAAGAAAAAAAAGATGATGCTTTATATGTTAGAGATGAAGTGTTAAAATTGAATGAATCTCTAAAAGCTGAATTAGAAAAGGAAAGAGAGATTATCAGAACTTGGACTAACTCTAGCAGAACAACTCAGAATTTATTAAGTAGTGGAAACTGGAAAGAGGGCTTAGGAATGGAAAGGAATGTAATAACCCCAAAATTTTGAACTTTTTTTGTAACCCTTATGAATAGTGTTTTTGCTGATATTGCTGAATAAGAAAACTTTTCATGCCACACTATGTAGGGGTTCTTTTATTGTTATTATGAGATCTTATTAGCACTCTATATGATATATAAGTGTATGTAAAGATCGTCAGAATCCAAATTCAAACACTTTGATTTTTCCCGAAAATCCACCAGATACCGAAAGAATTGAGTATAAGGTAACAGGATAAAAATGATTTAAATTCAAGGATTATAAGAGAGGATCATAAAAGGAATATAATGTATTGAGAAAGGTTAAGGAAACCCAAGTAATAAGATCCCGGGTATGATCCCTCAAATGATAAACGAAAACGAAAGTTAAGCGAACCGTATAACAGATCAGCGGTCATTAGCCAAGTAATTAGAAGCTAATCAAAGAGGTTAGTGAGGATGATGTCATCAAACCAATAAGAAGAGGACAAGTGTGGGAGGATGACATAACATGATGACCTAAGCATGACCAAAGAGAAGTGTGTTGTTGGTTGATTAAGAACCACACAAAATTCACCATGGTTAAAAGTAATAAATCAAAAACAAAAGCAAGCAACCAAGCAAAACAAATCACAAAATCACAAAAACACAAAGTTGACTTCATTTCTTCAAGAAAGCTCTCATCCTTTCTCTTTTTTTTTAAGAAGAAAAATCCAAAATCCAAGCCTTGTTAATTAGTGAGGTAATTATATAATACTCCTTATGCATAGATATAGCTATCCTATAAGTTTGAGCTTCAAATTCCTTCACAATCTCTTCCTAAAATTCATGGAAGAAGAGGGTGAATAGTGTTTTTCAAGAACTTAAAATTTTGTTCTTGAGTTTTTGTTTAGATTAAGCTTGGGTGAGGACTTTCAAGGGTGATTCCAAGCTAATTAGGTACTCCCACTCACAAGGAAGGTATAATCTCTTAACCTAGCTTTGTTATTGAATGTTAAGAGCTTAATATGAGTATTATAGTTTATAAGAGGCTTGATTGTTGTGTATGTAGAGATTAGTTGGTTTTGTGATGTTTTTGGAGTTGTGAATCTTGGTTATTAGTTAAAGAACTTAAGAATAGTTTTAGTTCATGTTTGAGATTAATATAAATTGGAAAAACTTGAGGTGTTGGGTCTGTTGTATTGAGGTATGGATGAAGTTTGGTTGTATAGTTTAATTGTGGTTGGTTTGTGGTTGAATTGGAGTAGAATAAAAATTGGTAATCACGTAAACATAGCCGTCGTAATGTCCGATTTACTTTAGACTGTTTTTGCTCTTAACATCAGGACCCGAGAACTCACTGTTAGGTTTTGACCATTGTCATGATTAGATAGTTCATGTTACGAGCTTCGTTTTGATATGTGGTTCGTTTGAATCCGATATACGGTTTAGGAGAAACGACCGTTTTAAGTAACGGCATTTCGCGAACGAACCATTACCCCTCGCCTTACTTTGAAACATAGGTTAAAGACCTTAAAGGACTAATTGGAGTATGAATCATTTATGTAAAGTGTATTAGGCAGTTGGTAAGGCACTCGCGAAAGAATCGCCTTAAAACCCTTAATGGTTAATTTATTAAAAATGGTGGAGCCGAGGGTACTCGAGCGACTTAAGTGAATCGTTAAGCGCAAAAGCGAACGTTAGGGTCTAATTGGTTAAAGTATAGATTCATAAGCGACTTTGGTTTAATTCCAACTTATATGTTGTTTATAGGTTACCAGACTCATCCCAAGCCATTTATCACCCCCAGTCCCTCAGGCAAGCTTTCTACCCGTTATACTGTTGTTGTGATGTAAATATATGTATATGCATTATCTTGTGATAAGTGCATGATCGTTATTAGCAAATCTTGCGATATATTGGAGCATGTGATATGGTATATATGCATTTCTGTTTCGTAATCTTGATATCTAATTGTTGATTCAATTGCTTATAAGTTGCATAATACCTATGCTAGAGATAAGCAGTAGTTGCGTATACCCTTAGTATAGGGGACCCAAAGGTGAACATTTTTCTAAAACCGGGAGTCGATGTGCCCGAGTATATTATATATATTTATATAGATATAGATATAGTTTTCAAAACTATGAATCGAATAAGTTTTATTCGATAACTTTATTTTTATTAATGAATATTATTTTGAATATTCATTCGAGGGCTTATGACTCCGTTTATTTTATTAATGGATATTATTTTGAATATTCATTCGAGGACTTATGACTCCGTTTATTTTATTAATGAATATTATTTTGAATATTCATTCGAGGGCTTATGACTCCGTTTATGTTATTAATGAATATTATTTTGAATATTCATTCGAGGACTTATGACTCCGATTATTTACTAATTAATATTCTTTATTTTATTAAAGAATAATGTGTCGATAATCAAACTCACTTTTGATTATTCAAATAAAGATATTACTTTCGTATAAGTATATCTTTGGTTATTTAATATTCATTTCAAGTATAAGTTTTACAACTTCTACTACGATTATTTTTATAAAGATTATTCTTTATGGGAATATTATTTAAATAATAATATTCAGATATTTTCTAATATATTGGGACTGATTTATTTTATTAAATCAGCATCACTCAAAACATTCTTAAAAATGTTTTCGAGTCTTTAAAATGATTTTTAAAAGTTAGAGCGGATCTCAAAACTCATTTTATATTTAAGATCTGTCTTTCAAAGGGGATTTAAATACTCGCTCAAAACCCGAGGGATCCGGCTCAGTGGTGTATTTTATATTCGCAACGAGGTTGCTATTTCGATAAATGAATTGATTACTTACCCAACATTCGGAAAGTAAGTCCATCTATTGAGTCGGCATAAGCAACATGGGCTCAGTGGGCGTCCATGAAAGTGTAAGTGGCTCAGTGGGAGTCTATCAAATGCGTAAGTGGCTGAGTGGCAGTCCAGCATAAGGTCCTATTGCGGCCAGGGTGATGACCAGTGGGGAATTCGTCCATCTACTAGTAGAAAAGGTTACTTATTGGTATCTTTGCCTGATCAGCAAGATATCGGGTTTATGCCAAAATTCTTTTCCTTTCCAAAATTCATTGGATGTTACAAACTCTGTTCATACTTTACATAACAGAGGTTTCCAGGAAATGTATAAAAGATATATATGTGGATATATATCGGGACTGAATAAAGTATCTCGTAACTTCATTTCATTCAATAATATATCAAAGATTGAATCTATTCAAGTCTTAACTTGTGGTCTCATCTATGGGATGACCTTTTGAAACCTATAATACTTTGAACAGTGGTAGTTTAAGTAGCTTTATAAAATGGTATAAGTATAGAGAAGTAATTGGTAACTTCATCTTCCTTTAAGCTTATATCCAGTAAGTATCTACCTGACACTTGATAAAGGTTTCCAGTAAGTTATCCATTTAGATACTTGCATTATTGTTTACACTATATATTATCTTGCGAGCTGTAATGCTCACTCTTGCTTTATTTCTTCATCACACAACAATAGTTAGGAAAGATGGCCAGACTCAAGCAGACCCAGCGCAAGTGCGTGGGAAGCGTCCCGCGTCTTCCCGTTGATGTTGTAGCTGCTATAGCTGCAGAGGTAGATCTATTAGTAGATCAGGCATTCTACTTTTGGGAACCAAATATTGTATAATTATAACTTGTGGCAGATAATGGCAAATAACTGTAAACTTATCAAGTAATCCTTTTGGGTTGTAATAACTTTTAAATTGTGGATTCAAGGACTTGTACTTATTTCAATTTCATCTCTGAGACTATAACGGGTTGTGGTGTGTGTTAGTGTGGGGTCACAGCATGAGGCTATTTATTATTAATTAAGTTAAGTGATATTGTGGGAAGAAAGACCGTAACGACCCGGATCCCCGACCCCGGATCTGGGGGTGTTACAGAAATGGTATCAGAGCTAAGCGTTATAAACCTCAGAGATGATGTGACGATATAATAATCAACTCACAAAGATAATAAGAACTCTTGCCAAGTTCATAGTCGGACTACTTAAAGTAGCACTGACAGTTAAAACCCTTACGGGAACCCTTATAAGTACCATGATACTAACTTAGCTCGTTTAATGTGTAGGCACATGAGATAGAGGACCCTGAGATGTTCGAGCGTGAGCATGATGAGGCACTGCTAGATGCCGTGGATCAGGAGGAGCCTGAGATGGAGGAGGATGAGGAGGACCCCTCAGAGGAGTCAGAGACAGAGGTTATTGCTGTTTCAGATGAGGAGGACCCGGATGAGGTCCCAGTAGCTGAGGAGAATGTCGGAGCTATAGTGGATTATACTGGTACCCCTTTACCCTCACTCCCGATGGTTAGAGCTCCTACCCCTCCACCCCTATCTTGGAGCCCCTATGATGACAGCTCAGATACCCATACTCCCGAGCCTAGGCAGACCGAGGAGGCACCCCCAGCGGCTCCGGATTCACCACCTCTCGACCCTGCCCATAGGCAGTCTTTGTTAGCTCACGGCTATGTTCAGGATGTACTGAGGACCCAAGTGGCTGTTGCTGAGGCCCGGCTGGATGAGGTCAGGAGGGAGTTGGATGCAGAGAGGGCGGGTAGGCGTGCCCGAGCTTATGAGACTAGGGATACTATACTCCGATCCTTGAGGAAGGAGCTGACGGGGATAGAGCTCACGTCCCGAGCGAGACTCCGATCGCTCCAGGGGGACAGGCATGGTAGGATCTCCAGGCGGAAGGCCGACTATATCTTCCGTCGTGCGATGGAAAGGGTATGGGAGCTGACCCGCTCCGGTGTGTGATTCAGGACCGACGATGGGATAGTCTAGTTGTCTAGTTAGTCGAGGCCATAGTAAGAGCCAATTTTCCGGGATAGTTGACTTGTATATAGCATCCCTTTTTCTGACTAGACAGATAGACTCTTGTGTAGCACTTTTGGGCAGATGGCTGTAGCACTGTTGTACTTTTGACCAGATCAAACTATGTATTTCTCGCATTATGTATATATTTGTTTCCTTTCAGTTCAGTTCCTTAGTGACGAGATCACTGTTTTTGTCATTATTATTACTGCACTTCTTATTAGAACTGTCATAAATTAATAAAATTGCGAGATACATTCTCCCCATTATAGAACTGTGCAAGGCACAATTTTGTGTATGATTATGACCTAATGTTGAATTTCCCAAAAATTTTATCAGTATCATGCCGCCAAGAAAGATTGGAACTAGGGCGAACCCTGGATCTGAGGACCAGGGAAGCCATAACCAGGACGATAGGAACCAAGAAAACAGTGAAGAGGAAGATGAGGATTATGTTGAACAGGATGACTCCCTGTATGAAGAGGAGGAGGAAACATATGATGTCGAGGGATTTGAGATAGAGGCTGAAGAAGGAGAAACCGAGGTTGAGCAACCAGTACCAAACCCAGGCATGAATCCCATGGGATAGTTCATGCAACTACTAAGGCAGAACTTGGAACGTCAACCCAACCCACCCCTCAAGGAAATAACAATGCTGTGGCAAACTCCTTCAGGGCTTTCAAGTCCCTTAAGGCCCCTGAGTTCCACGGATCAGCCGACCCAGTTGAGGCAAGGGCATGGTTAAAGGAAATGGAGAAAATCCTTTGAGATTCTGAGTACCGATGAGGCACAGAAGACTGTATTTGCTACCTACCTTCTGAAAGGAGAGGCCAACTACTGGTGGGAGGCCAAGAAAAACATGGAGACAGATGCTATTATAACCTGGGAGAGGTTCAGTCAGTTGTTTTTGGGAAAGTATTTCCCGAGGTTTATGGAAAACCAGATGGAGCTCAAGTTCTTGGAGCTAAAGCAGAGTAACTTATCTGTAGCAGAGTATGAAGCGAAATTTACTGAGTTATCAAGGTTTGTGCCGGAGTTTATGAGCACCGAGGAAAAGAAAGCTAGGAGGTTTCAGCAGGGACTGAAACCATGGATTCAGAATAGGGTGGCAATCCTTGAGCTTACTAATTATGCCACTCTGGTGCAAAAGGCAACAATTGTAGAAGCCGGAAGTGAACAGATGCA